>NC_091117.1:94125000-94377500 GCF_040183065.1 Periplaneta americana
TTTTTTCGGGGTTCTTCAGTTTATCCATATTATGCATCTACATAATTCCATTAACATTTCTGGATTTCGTCATCATTCCCCGAACACTGCCTGGCGACGCACGGAGGGGTCTGGCTTAGGATTGAGTGGCGTTGCCTTCTTGCAACCTAGATACGCAGCGAACCTTAGTGTAGTCAGTTGATGTGAGTTTGAGAATGTGCCTAGCTTGAGAATTAGCGCAATAGATCGGGAACATTAGCAATGGGTCGTAGTGTCCTCTTGCGAAATTCAGTTTAACTCAATTCAATTCAAAACCCACCTATAAACGAACCATATATCAAACCCATCCCAGTGTAGAAGACAATAATGTGATGGACGCATTACTAATGGAGGAATACGTTAGAATAAAAGATCAAAAATAAAAATATGAGGCGTTCTAAAGAATCCGTAAATCTGTGCATTATGTGGTGTAAGGTAAGAACTGATGGAAATGATTATGGATAACACGAAAACCCCAAACTCAACTGTTCCTAAATTAAGATGATTATGAACGATTCTCGGTAATCGTAACGATCGAACTTCGTGATCGATTACGCATGTACAACCGCAGACGTCTTTTGTTACCGAAGTGCAATGATGTCGAAGAACTTGCTTCCGTTCCGTGAAAGAATGTCAGAATCCTGAAAAATGAAGGGGATCACACATGTTTCTGCAGCTGTCTAGAATAGAGGATAATGATCGCCAAGTTGACAGCAAAAAAAGAGAACTCTGCCCACTTCGGATATCATGGAAAAATAATGCACTTTTTCGATTTGTAGCAGGTAAAATACCTTACATTCTGAAGCGAATAGAAGATCGTGTTATATTGAAAAAGCGATGGCTCAATGACAGAGCGCTGGGCTTATAAGCCAGGGATCCCAGCTTCAAATCTTCCTCCACCTGAAATTTTAACTTGTGTAGTTCAAGCCCTCGGTTCAGGTTACACAGGGATTTTCTCTGGGTACTCCGGTTTCCCTGTTTCATCCCAACAATTCTTTATATAATCATAATTCCAAGAGACTAATGAAATGCTTTGTTTGGAGTGTGGCATTGTATGGGACAGAAACATGGACATTACGACGAAGTGAAGAGAAGCGAATAGAAGCATTTGAAATGTGGATATGGATAAGAATGGAACGTGTGAAGTGAACAGACGGAATAGGAAATGAAGCTGTGTTGAAAAGAGTGGGTGAAGAAAGAATGGTATTGAAACTGATCAAGAAGAGGAAAAGGAATTGGTTGGCTAAGAAGAAACTGCCTACTAAAGAATGCACTGGAAGGAATGGTGAACGGAGAAGAGTTTGGGGTAGAAGAAGATATCAGATCACAGAAGACGTTAAGATATATGGATCATATGAGGAAACGAAAAGGAAGGCAGAAAATAGGAAATATTGGAGAAAACTGGGCTTGCAGTGAAAGACCTGCTCTTGGACAGAACAGTAAATGAATGAAATCATAATTCATTACTATCGTAACGTGGACCCACCATCTGTGGTGCACCCTGGATGGCTCTACGAACTAATTGGTCGGGGCAAATAGCAACAAGTTAAGAGCCCTGCTATTGGACAAAAAAGAATATATCTTCAAAAATATGAGTAAGAGGATCGTGCAGTTTGGTAGCTCACTTGGCATAGCGTTAGTTAATTTTCACTGCGTACACGGTTTCGAATCCTAGTGATGATGAAATCATATTTGTGATGGACAAAACCAAGTTCTTGAAGACTTTTCTCGGGATCCTATCATTTTCTTCCTTAATTCCACCTTTGATCTCCACTTCATTATTATCGTGAAACAAAACGATGACTGGCGTACAGATGGCATCGATCTGAGGATGCGTAATACGCTTTCGGGGGAATGGAAGCATACTCTCATGGGACTTTACCGGAACCTTAAGCTTACAGGACTGAATCGACAGATGGTAGAACATGCCTGAGTTACGATATCTTCAAACTAAGCGACCGTCCAGACTTACAAATATATTTCTAAGTAAAGGAATGGTAAAGCACAATAAGTCCATTCGAAACTGCAGTGCTAATACGTACAGTACATAGAAGAGTAATTAACAGGGAATTTGAGGAAATCCCAATGATTGCGTTTGACGTCTTTACAGGAATTTGGATAATGGAAATGAGATAAATAGGTACAATCTGATGTATGATTAAAATGTGTTTAAGGAACTGACTGAAATTAGCTGTGAATAACAATCAATCCTCAAAATAATAATAATAATAATAATAATAATAATAATAATAATAATAATAAATGTTTATGTTCTGTTCTGTTATATGTTATGCTACATATTATATTATACTGTACTATATCGTATTGTATTGTTACATTATATTACATTGTGTTAGATTAGGATATACTGGTACAGTTACTAAGTTCTGAGACTGGGCGCATAGTAGCGATGTAGTCGGATAGTCGCCGTGGTATGATACCTTGTCAGTCTCTAGTCCCAGCAAGAGACAGTTGTGTGCATACAGTGTAAGCAGAACTACGGTCTTTGTTGTGACGGTGATTTGAATGGTATGGTACCTTGTCAGCCTCTAGTCCCAGCAAGAGACAGTTGTGTGCATACAATGTAAGCAGAACTACGGTCTTCGTTGTGACGGTGATTTGAATGGTATGGTACCTTGTCAGTCTCTCGTCCCAGCAAGAGACAGTTGTGTGCATACAATGTAAGCAGAACTACGGTCTTTGTTGTGACGGTGATTTGAATGGTATGGTACCTTGTCAGTCTCTCGTCCCAGCAAGAGACAGTTGTGTGCATACAATGTAAGCAGAACTACGGTCTTTGTTGTGACGGTTATTTGAATGCACGCGTCAGAACTCGAGTATGTCGCAGTTTGAGCAACGGGCAATGTAATGTTCTGAGTTTAGACTGTCATAAAATCGTGAAATTGAAATATTTACTTAATATTTATTTGTGCTACATTCATAAAGTTGTCTTTTTGGCCCTAGTGTGTTTATAACACTCGCCTTTGCCTCGTTTCACAAACTTTACGCTCGTGCCAAAAAGAGAACCTTCACGAACTTGTATAATAAATAATATTAACTAACATCAGTGAATTATATATAAAAAAAACACTTTTTTCATGACAACCTATACATTAGCAACAATGAAATCCACTTCTTTAAAACAACACATTACAAAAAAAAAAAAAAAACGTACAATTTAAAATTAAATTTAGAGAACAGCAATGAATGAAATATTGTATTGCACATGAGAGTAAACAGATTTTATGTGCTCGTGGAAGATGGTTCGCCTCAGACACTAAAAATTCCATTATTATTTTGTGAAAATTACCTCTTATTGTTGTTGTTTAGCCAGCTGTCCAAAGACAGGTCTGAACTTCACAAGTGACATCAAGAAGACACTACTTATGAAACAACTAGGCCAGGAGATAGTGGGGTAGGGTGGCCAGTTCCTTTCCCCCTCCATTACATACATCGCCGACTAGCTACATATTACACTAGTCAGATTTCAGATGCATACAAACAACTATTATTCTTCCTCTAACACATATCGTCAATTTTATTACATATCAGCCAGAACCTCAGTCTGTACACAAAACATAGGGGCTAAAAATGAATACCTATTTTGAAGTTGTTTTCAAAAACTGCGTTTTCCATTAAAATATGTGCTTAAAATATTATTTATTTACTGACACTATGTACTTATGTTTCCTTTTTTGATTCCTCAGGTCTCAAAATTTACAAAATCATATTTTTTTACCATTTTTTAAATATTATTTGGTGAAAATTGTCTTATATATTATGATATGTGTACACATACGGGAATGAAATTTGAAGCTCCCTTATTGTATAAGTTTCGCTTGCAACAAATTGCGCATGTGCAGTAAACAAGAGTCCCTGTATATATGCTACTTGATGCAGTCGTGCGAAATTGTTACCTACATACATGTGGACTCCCACCAAGACTCGCTCCAAATTCTAATTCCGTACCTGTACATAACGAGAAATGCTTCAGTATATAAATTATCACTATGGAGAATAAAGGGGTTGGTGATGTTAGTGGTGATGTCGGTGGTGCTATTATTGGTTATAGTGACATTAATAATGATACCAGTTGAGGTATTATTAGTGATACCGCACTTGATATGGTTTGTTAGTAATGGTACTGGTGATAGTGGTGGTAGGCCTATATGCGTTGTTACAAATCTGTAGCCTACACAGCTAAAACATTATTGTTCGATCTGTACCCGTAACGTATATGGAACAACAGATTTTCTGGAGCACATAAACTTTAAAAATAAATTAAGAGTTGCTCGTGACGAACAGACAACCTTAAGACGACAAAAAGACCAGCAGTCACCTCTGGCGCCAAATCTTGTCGGGGTTTCGATCTTGGCCCCGCCATAAATGCCTTCCCTTCTGCTGAATGGGTCTCGTATGTATGAGAATTATATAGTACGAAGAGAAGTTACTCTACAGACCTGGCTGCCAGACAGAATGCTTGTTGCGAACATAGCGCATTCTATTGATTTCCAAGCAAACTCGTCCGTGAAGTTGGATCTTTCCAAGTATATGTTGTTTACATATAGATAGAGAAGGTGGCGTCTGCCCGCCCACATGCTTTGAATTCGCAAACTGATATATTTTGAATAAATTTCGTATTATGTGTTTCCTGCAAAGTCCATAGTTTTATTTGAATTACTGTTACTATGAAAATTTAGTTTCATTGCAGGCTAAAGCTAGAAGATGCACTATCATCTTTACTTTTTTAACTTTGCTCTAGAATATGTCATTAGGAAAGTCAGGAATAACACACAGAGTTTGGAATTGAACGAGTTACATCAGCTGCTTGTGTATGTGAATGACGTGAATATGTTAGGAAAAAATCCACAATCTATTAGGGAAAACACGGATATTTTACTTGAAGCAAGTAAAGAGATAGGTTTGGAAGTAGGCTAAATCCCGAAAAGACAAAGTTTATGATTATGTCTCGTGACCAGAACATAGTACGAATTGGAAATATGGAAATACGAAATTAATCCTTTGCCAAGTGGAACAATTCAAGTACCTTGAAGTAACAGTAACATGACACTCAAGAGGAAATTAAACGCAGAATAAATATGGAAAATGCCTGTTATTATTCGGTTGAGAAGCTTTTGTCATCCACTTTGCTCTCAAGAAACCTGTAAGTTAGAATTTATAAAACAGTTATATTACCGGTTGTTCGGTATGACTGTGAAACTTGAACTCTCACTTTGAAAGAGGAACAGAGGTTAAGGATGTTTGAGAATAAGGTGCTTAGGAAAATATATGGGGTTAAGAGGAGTGAACTTAGTGAAAATTATATTACGCAGAACTGGTTGCATTGTATTCTTCACCTGACATAATTACGAATATTAAATCCAGACGTTTGAAATGGGCAGGGCATGTAGCTTGTATGGGTCAATCCAGAAATGCATATAGAGTGTTAAAGACCCTTGGGGTGGCCAAGACGTAGATAAGAGGATAATATTAAAATGAATTTGAGGGAGGTGGGTTATGATGGTAGAGACTGGATTAATCTTGCTCAGTATAGGGATAGATGGCGGGCTTCTGTGAGGACGGCCATGAACCTCAGGATTCCTTAAAAGCCATTTGTAAGTAAGTAACTAAGTAAGGATCAAAATTTAGTACTGTAGTTTCAGCAAAGAGCCCAATGCCGTTTAGAAATATTCTGTAGTACCTATTTTTATAAGTGCAGAAAGAATTTTATTGCGTCATTACAGGTTTTCGCTGTGGATTGCAGGTCTAATGTGAGATTAGCCCTCGCGCTTGCGCAAGTGATTTGGCCCCATGTACCCCGTGTTCCAATTTGGGGTTTGACGAGATACGGCCTGTAAATTATGTTTAGAGTTAACTCATCCAGAGATCAAATTTTTTTCCAACGTCAACGCCAAATCATAACATTTCTAAAGATTTTTCAATCGACTGTAAAATCCCATCGGCCGGATCCGGGTTCGAGTCCCGATCAGCCTGGGATTTTTTCACTGAAAAATCCATAGCGACACTTGTGGCGGGCAAGATCGTAATTGGGATTTTTCTCGCGATTCTCCCGTTTCCATAGTATTTCCCAAACGCCGGCTGGAGACGCAAGGAAAGGGCTGGTCTAGGGTCGAGAGTGGTTGCCTGCTCGAAATCTGGGTACGCAGCGAACCTTAGTGTAGTCAGCCGGTGTGGGTTTGGGAATGTGCCTAGCTTGAGGGTTAGTGCAATAGATCGTGAAAGGTCGCAGTATTAGGCCATAGTGCCCCCTCCCAAAATTAAATTTCATTCCATTCCATTACATTACATTACATTCCATTCCAACAGCCCGACTAGCGGTGATTCTGGACGTCAGCTTCTGGCAATGAAATCTCGCAACTCAAATAATTACATTACATTACATAGTAGAACTAGTAAGTGGGAGAATGTTCTAGACCGGGCCTGAGCGATAATAACTCAATAGTCACTGTAGACTATCCCTGAACTCTCCACTCCAACTTCCCCATAGAGACAGTTATGCTTCGGACCGATGCGAGTAGACAAAAAATCAAGAATGGCTGAGTGACGGATTGTAGGTATAAGGCCGACATCATTGCTTTCGGCTCTCACTGGTCGCTTAAAATCCACCGCTGATGTACAGTACTTTACTATGTGTTTGTTTCTAAAGCAGTATAAGCGAAAAGGACATAGGCGGGAATACCTCCTTTTCTTTTCCCTTACCCTATATGCCCAGGGCTGTTCTACACTGTATCCAATGCTATCGAGTTTTTCTTCAGTTAGAACAGCATTTATGAGCATTTCTTTTTATTATTCCAAAAATGAGCCGCTTTCTCTTACTTTTTTTTTTACTAAAATTCGGATTTATGATGTTGTTTGAACGCCAGGATATTTCCCTTGAAATAGAGCACTACACTTTTTGTGCAAATTATTGGTAATTTAAGTGCCATAAATTCATGAAGATTCGCTGTTCTAATGCGTACTGCAATGCCACGAACTAAACCGAGCTGCACTAAATACAGTTCAGGTGAATACTAATGCTCTAAGCTTGACGTCCATTCAACCTGTATTCTCTGTCCATACTATACACATTAGTGATGGGTAGTTCGCGAACGATTAGTCCGAATTGAACCAATCGTTCAAGTGAACTAGATGAACTAGTTCGAAATTGTTGTGGAAGTAGTTCGCGGACTAAATGAGACGTAAGCTGTGGAAGTCGTTCGCGAATTAGATGAGTCGTAGGCCTATCTATGTAAGTCGTTCTCGAACTATATAGAGAAGAAGCAATGCATTGTGAGAAGCCGTTCCCATAACAAGAGGAGTGTTGGGTCATGTTTCACAAGACGCTAATAATGTTACTTCTTTAGACCCATAAAGATACTAAATTCGGTGTTTCATAAACATTCTGCACAACTTATAAAATACGGACACTAATGCTGTGTTACGGTTCATTACTCAGCCGATTCTATTTGAGGTTAAGAGCAGATGAACAGGAGTGGTTCAGTCTGGTTACATTGTGTTTGTATCGTCCGTAGCCGATATTAAGAAAGGGTTTGAGGTTAAGCCTGACAAGCATTAAGCGATACTGATCCTTTATAAAATTTTATTACAATATCGTATCCCTCATCTTTTCTTGGAAATGCATTACAAAGTCACAATTTCACGTTAACCATAATGCTCTCCATATTATATCCGCAAATACATTATCTACTTGTCCTTAATTTATTGAAATAAATAGTAGGATTCAGGATCTAAGCATTTAAACACACATTCTTAATTTCTACACTCATAATCGCTACGTTAGTGACCAGTCAGGTACATTTTCCGTTAAATGTTACTTTAAGTCCTATTTAAAAGTAAAGTAACTGTAATAGTTTCCGGTTTTTTTTAGATCAATACTGTGTAAGAATAATTAGCATGTTCTGGGGTCCTGAATTCGCAACTCGAAACTTCATGTTGAACACAACAGTCAATGAATGGATTTTCATGTCCTAAATTTCATTCGATCTATTTTTCGAATGTAATATCTGTCATATAGAGTATTCTCGCTCCATCGCCGCTGTTAGCTGTATTATTTGGGGGAGGGGGGATTAGCAAATAAAGAAAATTTAAATCTTTAAGATTTAATAAAGTTTAAGGGCTCTATTTATTTAAATCTTTTCTGCTGACTGCATATTACAACATATGTTATTAAACACATGTAAACAGATTAATAGTAAACATTAATTATAATATTAATAATTATAATAGTAAACAATTCGACCAAATATTGGGGGACACGCCCTCTTTGTGCCCCTATTGCTAACGGCGTCCCTGCTCCCTCCGCATGATAGATGTGATAAAGGAGAATATTTTTAAGTTGGCTGACAAATAATGTAAATATCAATATCTATATTGGTGTCACTTAGAGGTTCAAACCTGTCTTCGGACCGTTGATTGAACAACAATATATTATATTACAACGGTCTAATATTTTATCTTCTTACTTTAATCTTACTTATTCATTATCTTACCCTTTTACCAACTTACGTTAACCACCGGCGTAGCTCAGGCGATAGCGCTTTCGCCTGCTGATCGGAGTTGCCAACGGGCCTGAGATCGATTCCCGCTTAGGTTGATTACTTTGTCGGTTTTTTCCCCAGGTTTTCCCCAACCGTAAGGCGAATGTCAGGTAATATATGGCGAATCCTCGGCCTCATCTCCCCAAATACCATCTCGCTATCACCGATTCCATTGACACTAAGTAACTCAATAGTTGATACAGCGTCATTAAATGAATAAGTAAAAAATAAAAAAACAAGAAGTTACAGTAAGTTTACCTTTTTTCCTTGTCACCTATTTCATGAACAATCTCTCTTACTAAATTCTAATATTTTTTTCTTCTCACGTTTTTCTGATATTTTCATCTTCTTAGGTAAGTTTGTCATTCACATTTCATACTTATCTTTTATTGTTGTTTTACGTTTTCTCTTTTCATCTTTATGTCCTTCTGTTCTCTTTTCACTTTAGCTTCACTTTTGCGTTTGTCTTAATAACTTAATATCTTCTAGTCCTTACTTTCGTTCGTACTTTCGTCCTTATCTTTGTCATATATTTACCTCACGTTTACCTTTTACATCACATGTCGTACACGTGTTGTTTGCTAAATGTTAACATTGTAATGCCAGAAATTTAATGAGGTCGAAACTAAATGTGCATGTTGAATGTAAACTTTATTACAGGTTATATTCAGAGAGTGCCTAATAAACGTAACAGAGCCTGCGCTTCTGGCAGTGATAGGAAACACAGCTTTGTAACATATGCGTTAAATTAAAGATTTCATAAACTTAGAAGTACTTAGCTTGATTAAAGGGAAACTGCGCTATAACGCTTTTGTGTTCATTACTTTCCACCGCAAAGAAAAATATAAATGAAACATTTAATCTCGAGTCTCTTTCCACTCCCTGTTTAACAAACTACGTTGCGTCGTTAACATTAACAATCCAAGAAATCCTCTAAAGATTACTTCATGTTGAAGTTATGCGGGAAGTTATTTAAACATATTTATTCATTCATAGTTTTTTAACCAAGGACAGGTCTTTCATTGCAAATCAGCATTCTCCAATCTTTACTATTGTCCGCCTTCCTGTTACAGTTAGTCTCTGTGTATCTTAATGTTGCCTATCATCTGATATATCCTTTTTTATTTTATTGGTTTATTTTACGACGCTGTATCAATATCTAGGTTATTTAGCGTCTGAATGAAATGAAGGTGATAATGCCAGTGAAATGAATCCGGGGTCCAGCACCGAAAGTTACCCAGCATTTGCTCGTATTGGGTTGAGGGAAAGCCCCAGAAAAAACCTCAACCAGATAAATTGCCCCGACCGGGATTCGAACCCGGGCCACCTGGTATCGCGGCCAGACGTCCTGACCGTTAGTCCACAGGTGTAGACTGATATCTTCTTCTGCCCCAATTTTTCATCCGGTCACCATTTCTTCCAGTGCATCCTTCAGTAGGCAGTTTCTTCTTAGCCAGTGATACAGCCATTTTCTTTTTCTCTTCCTGATCAGTTTCAGCATTATTCTTTTTTCACCCACTCTTTCCAACACAGCTCCATTTCTTAGTCTGTCTATCCGTTTCACACGCTCCATTCTTCTTCATATCCACATTTCAAATGCTTTAGTCGTTTCTCTTCACTTCGTCATAATGTCTATGTTTCGGTCTGATATAATAATGATTGTAATTGTGTATAGGTCTGTGACTTTAAGTTTATTAGTGCCATTTATTATTATTATTATTATTATTATTATTATTATTATTATTATTATTATTGTTATTATACGAGAAACTTTCACCCCACTTGAATTTAAATGACTTTATGTTTTCTAATTAATGGTACTAGAGACTTACTTGCACATGTCTTGTTTGTAAACAATAAGATTTAGTGAATTCTGACTTTTCATGTACTTATAAATAGTTATATGTTTGGAATAATCCGCTTCATTATCATTCGTTCGTCCAGTTATATATTTTTTTTATTATTTTACAACGCTTTCTTAACAGCTATGGTTAAGTAGCGTCTGAGTAAGTTGAAGATGGTAATACCAGCGAAATGAGTTCAGGGTCCAACGCCGAAAGTTACTCAGGATTTGCTCTTAATGATTAATAGTAGAGGAGAAAAATTCTCTCCGGCGCCGGGGATCGAACCCGGGTCCTTGGTTCTACGTACCAAATGATCTAACCAGTGTGCTACGCTGAATTTCAATCCACGGCATCGGATCGAATCCCTCTTCTCCAGTGTTTTTCCTTTTGTGGCCTGACTCCAAGTTAATTGTTACCGCAACAGACGTATTCTGTAGGATCAAAAATTGATCTTTACGTAGATTCTTCGAGCAACAGTGCATATTATTGTGGGATCCCGGCCTCCAAGTCACACAACTGAGTGCTCTCCTTGTATAATGGCAGTTGACTTAATATAACAATATCAACATACATGTCGAACTTGGATTCAGGCCACAAAAGGAAAAACAGTGGAGGAGAGGGATTCGATCCGATGCCGTGGATTGAAATTCAGCGTAGCTCAATGGTTAGAGCACTTGGTGCGTAGAACCAAAGACTCGGATTCGATTCCCGGCGCCGGAGCGAATTTTTCTCCTCTAGTATTGTTACCGTAACAGACGCATTCTGTAGGATAAACAAATTAATCTTTACGTAGATTTGATTTTAATGGATTTAGGGATAAACGGGAAAAACGTCAACCAGGTGACTTGTCCCAACAAGGATTTGAACCCGAGACCGCTCGTTTCACGGTCAGGCAGGCTAACCGTTAGTCCACAGCGGTGAACTCGTCCCACTATATTAATGTGGGATTAAAACTGTTTTCAAATATCATTTTGAGGAGCAACAGTAATTACAAATCTATTATTAGCAATTCTATACTAGTACACTTATTATTTCTACACCAAACAGGATCAAATAACCCAACAGGACTAAATAGAAATATTGATATAATTCCATTCATAATTTCAAATAATTATTACATTATCGTGAATTTACTTTATGAAAATATATTTCTCGCAGTTGCGTGATTGAGGAGCACATACTTTTAATAACCGGCGTAGAATAATGAACTCTTTATTTTTATCCATCTTACAATTTTTTTTCAGCAGATGTTAAGAGCTTCACACACACGGAGTCAATTCGGGTTGAGTTATTTATATTTGTATTATTATATAATGAGGAAGCAGAAAATAATCATAGTGTGTCATAGTTACTTTTCTTCTTTTATTTTATTTTATATTTTATTGGGTTATTTTACGACGCTATATCAACATCTAGGTTATTTAGCGTCTGAATGAGATGAAGGTGATAATGCCGGTGAAATGAGTCCGGGGTCCAGCACCGAAAGTTACCCGGCATTTGCTCGTATTGGGTTGAGGGAAAACCCCGGAAAAAACCTCAGGGTAACTTGCTCCGACCGGGATTCGAACCCGGGCCACCTGGTTTCGCGGCCAGACGCGCTGACCGTTACTCCACAGGTGTGGACCTTTTCTTCTTTATAAATATGGGAATTTGTTTCATAGGTAGTAAATCAAACCGATAATTAATTTAATTTTGTAAAATATAAAAGAATTTTAGATAATATTAGGTTAAATTTAAGAGTTCATAGCCATAGTGGGCCAAGCGCCATTTATTAAAAACGGAGAAAGCAAGGGTTAAAGTTAAGTGACTACCATAGTTTAATGAAGATTGACATATCATTTAGTTTTAATGTGTATACTTTATATTACTTGCTATATGTTTCCATTGAATTATGGTAATAAATTCATTTTAACACTTGTTTTCTACGGTTTTAGTAAATGGCGCTTGGCCCATTATGGTTCTGAACCCTTTAATTGCCAATATCTCCAGCTATTTTCAATTCTTCATTGAGCAAATAAATGAGAGGCTAGGAATGTATTTACATTTATTATGAGAATGAAATAAACTTAAATTCTAACTACTTTGTCTGAATATTTTTCATTCATATTTCGCTTAAGTTTTACGTCAAGCCAATAAATAAACTGTTTTAGTATCGTATTAAGCAGCTGAAGAAGCTTCAGAAGAAGCAGTAAGAAAATAATTACATTTATGGAATGAAGAACTATAAGCTTATAACTTTTAAAAATAAATGCATTGAAAAAATAATAGAGACAAAACTCAGTTAAATGTGTGTATCAGAATCCAAAAGACTTCACTATTATGAAGTTCTTTTTAACTTTTTGTTTATTTTTTTTTATCTGGAGAGGAAGAATCAATGTACGATTTAGAACGAAATCAGTCAGCTGTAGACCATATAACAGGAGAAGAATTGAATGAAAAGTTTAAATGATTCAACAATTTAAATATGCAGCTTAAGTTTTCAAAAGATTAATCTAATTATTAAACATTCGCTGGATTTGTGGTCATATTCCAGAAAAATTGATTGTGCCTTCATAATCCCTGTTCTTAAGAAAGTAGTTAAAACGGACTTTAACAATATTATAGAAATATTAGTGTAATTAACAACAATAATAAAATGTTGTCCAAGATAATCTGTTAATGCTCGACAAGAAAATAATATATAGATATTAAAATAGAATGGGTTCCTCAAATGAATATCTTACAGAGATTGCATGTTCACTGTGAATTACCCCAATTTTAATACGTACAGTAAAGAGTAACAGAATAAAGTATCCACACTTCTGTATCTATTATAGATATTATCATGCTTTCGAAATATTATAGAAAACGTTTGTAGGTTATTACTAGAGGGATGAATGAGTAAAACCTAGTAAGAGCAATTAAAATTATATACACCAAATCGCAAATTAAATTGAAGGCAAATCAGTGAGCGGGTTGGGACAGAGATTCCTGCTTTCGTTCATACTGTAAAATTTTTATATTGACGAAGTCACTAGAAGCTGGCTAAAATTAGTCTGGAATTACGGACATTTAAAATATTTACCAATGAGCAAGTACTATTTGCTGAATCAGAAGATAAATTATAAAAAATAGTATGTAGCCTACGTGAAATTTCAAACGCTACCACCACTTCGTCATATTTTTCATTTTAAAATTGGGATACGTCTTCATCTAATCGCACTAAAAGTGAGTAGATTCCGATGATCCGTTTAAGTGATATTTAAATTAAATAGATAATTATTTGCACAGGCTAGTTTTGAAATTAAAGCCCTATACACGTAGGCCTATATATAGTTGTTTACAATACCGAAGAAAAATAATGCCAAGAATGTAACGCGTTCAGGCCTATCAGCCTGATATAGCACTCGACGAGATTTTCCTGCGATTACTGAATCGACGTTTATATTCTAAGATGGAAAAACAGTTGGAAGAAGAGCAGTTTGACTTCAGGAAGGGAAAAGGTACGAGAGATGCAATTGGACTGCTACGAACAATAGGCGAAACATATCTAGAGAAGAATAAAGGAGTGTATACAGTATTTGTAGATCTGAAAAAGGCTTTTGACAGAGTGGATTGGAATAACCTAATGGGGATCCTAAAGAAAATTGGTTTGAATTGGAAAGAGAGAAGGCTATTCAGTAATCTTTATTTGAAAGAACGAGTCAAAATCAGGATAGGAGAAGAAATTTCAGAAGGAAGTGAAATTGGAAAAGAAGTACGTCAATGATGCGGCCCTTTGTCACCTACCCTGTTCAACATCTACTTGGAGGATTTAGTAAAGAATTGTTTTCAGACCATGGAAGGAGTGATGGTAGTGGGAAGAAAATTAAGTGTATAAGATTTACTGATGGCATGTGGTTATTTGCAGAAGAGGAGATGATACTAAAGGATATGTTACTGGAGCTAAATGACACCTGTGAGCAGTATGGGATGAAGATGAATCCAAATAAGATGAAAACCATGGTCATAGGGAGGAAAATAAAGAAGGTAAACTTGCGAATTCTAAATGAGGCAGTAGAGCAAGTGGACAGCTTCAAATACTTGGGGTGTATGTTACAAGCAGTAACATGAGCTGCTGCCAGGACGTCAAAAGGAAGATAGCAATGGCAAAGGAAGCTTTTAATAGAAAAAGAAGCATCTGCAGACCTCTGGAAAAAGAACTTAGGAAGAGACTAGTAAAGTGCTCTGTATGGAGTGTGGAATTGTATAGGGCAAAAACATACACATTACGACGAAGTGAAGAGAAGGGAATAGGTGCATTTGAAATATGGATATGGAGAAGAACGTGTGAAGGGGACAGAGAGAATAAGAAATGAAACTGTGTTGGAAAAAGTGGGCGGAGAAAAAAATGATGCCGAAACTGATCAGGAAGAGGAAAAGGAATTGCTTGCATCACTGACTGAGAAGAAACTGCCTACTGAAGGATGCAATAGAAGGAATGGTAAACAATAGAAGAGTTGGGGCAGAAGAAGATATCAGATAATAGACGAAATTAAGATATATGGGTCATATGAGGAGACAAAGAGGAAAATGTAAAATAGGAAAGACTGGAGAAAGCTGGTTTGCAGTGAAAGACCTGTTCTTGGGCAGAACACTGCATGAATTGATATTAAATAATATACAGGGTGAATCTTCTCATCCTGGGTATTGGTAACTAGGCAAACCTGCATTTTACAGACGATGCCAAATGCTGGTGCTCACATCGCATTCACTAGCCCGTCCGATAAGGCTACGATGTTCACCTGTGTTAAACTAATTACGTTAAAACATATGACAGAAGAACTATTATTAATCTCTTCCATGCAAATTATCCGTTAAATTACCCTAAATAAAAACTACCTTCAAGTGTCAGTACTTGAACGTCAGACCTTCACTGATAAAGGCCAGCGCGTACACTCGTGCGCTAGTGGAACCCAGGCCATGTCATGCCGAGCGGTACGTAGCAGTCAATTGTGCCGGAAGTTATACGACGCAGGGGACTGTGTTTACGGTATAGTCTACAGAACGCCGGTACTGCATAACTTCTCAATCCGCATGATGAAACGATTCACCCGGTATATAGTGCAACATACCAGGTGGACAAGACGTATTGTACACTAATAAAATAATGTTATACCATAATTAATCAATCCAAAACTTGTTTATATGCATGTATACAGTATTTTTGTAACCGAGAGTGTTAGCTCAGACGCTTGCGTTTGAGATTCGTATTTGGGAGGCCCTGGGTTCGAACCCCGAGGCCGACCAGCCTGATTGAGGTTCTCTTCTTCTATTATAGTGTAACTTTTATTTCCACTTTTACCACCACACACTCGACAACAATGTGACTTTTATTCTTAATAATCCACCCCACAACAATGGGTATTCCACTCGACACAGCAACACAATAGTCGTTATTGCACTCCACCAGCGACAATGACAATACACGTGTAATATTGAGAATAACAACAATATACTCCTAATAACAATTAATGTTCATAAAGCACTATGTGCAGAACAAAACTGCCAGTTCTCAGTTCACAGTTCGCTTGCCTTGGCTAGTTCTTCTAGCTCACTGTTCAAGTTCACTGCACATCGAACTCAGGTGTTCCGGACGCATCGCCCTCGCCTGGACGCTGCCATAGCCTAGGACTCACTCAAGTTCACTGCACATCGAACTCAAGTCCTCCGGATACGTTGCACTCGCCTGGATACTGCCACAATTACGGACTCACTCAAGTTCACTGCACATCGACCTCAGGTCCATCTTGCTCGCTGCTGTCCAAGACTTGAAGGCTGACTGAAGACTGACTGACTTCCGAAGACTCGTGCTTTTGTTTATTACACCATAACATCTGGAATCTTCGATTCGCGTGGCTTTCTCAACCTTCGAGAGAGATCTGCTTCGAGATGCTTCCTTTGCTCTCGCCGCTCCGCGCCGTCACCGAAGTTCTCCTCCCCTTGCTTCTTACCGCGCTATAGCTCCTACCGAAGCTCGAGTTTCCGTTTCCTCTCGCTAGATGCGCGCGCAACCCCCTAACGCGACCAGAACGTTCCAGACGGGTGCCACAATAGTATTACTGTAATAAAGCCAATGCAGGGTTAATACCCAATCATACGAAAAAAAACAGACCCACAAAACTCTGACAATATTAATATTTCAGTAATCCAGCCATCGTAATAAATTAATACATAATTGCAACATGGTACACGAGATATCGTCTGTCAAGTGAGAGATTAAATGTCCGACTCGGAGGTAGATGGTGCTTCAGTCGGGAGTTTAAATGTTCAATTGTCGCTGTAGATGTTCTTGTTGGTGAGAGAGCTCCTCGATGTCGTTGGTCGTTCGAGATTTAAAATGTCCAACCAACACGGCAGATGTGTTTGTGAGAAAGCACCTTGACGATGCGATCGGGGTTGAAATGTCCAGCCTGCCGGTGGAAATCGTGATGGTGAGAGAGCACCCTGAGTCGGTTCGTTGTATGTCACCGAGTTACTGAGAACGGCGAACATTAGAGAAAGTGATATCCATAATAAAGTCGCGAAATGAGCATTCTAATTAAATTGACTATAAATAAATTAAGAAATAAAAATTTATAGATCTTTAAGTAAGGGAACTTGGTTACAATGACACTAATCCATCCAAAAACTCTTTAAATTATTATGAATGTTTCTAGGGCTGCCATTGCACTCCACTTACTGCTCCGAAATGCCAGCCACCATCAAGTTCGATCCTTAATTGCAACTGCTTTAAAAAAAAAGTCTTGGATAGTAGAAGAGGAAGTTTTTTGCCTTGCTACTAATGGCTCCTCTAGACGTATTGACATCATAGTGTATTCCCAGACTACCAAGAAATGTTATATAATTGATTGTACCATAAGGATTGAAACGGGGAGTAGCCAGCCGGAGGTTGTCAATCAAGAAAAGATCAACATTTATCTCCCAACAGTTGATTACTTCAAAGCAAAATACCAGCTTGGAAACATTGAGGTGATTGGTCTTCTTATTCGAGCTTGTGGTGTGATTCCCAAGTTCTTTGAAAGCTTCAGGAAGACTTTTGAACTACCACAGACACTTACTACTGATATAACTTCATTTTTGAAACGCTCTTGCCAAATTTTGAGTAATCATATTCACTCTGTTCAATTTTTTTCTTCACTTTACAATTAATATATGTTTATTATAATTTTCTGTCAACAAAATTTATGTAAACATTTAAAATTGTAAAATTCATGTCATGTAGGAGAGTATAATGAATCCTTCTGGGCTACCTCCAATGGGAGGCAGTTAATTTAAGAAATTTGACATCTGTTAACAACGTAGTGAGTTAAACATTGCAAATTTTAAATCCTTTATTCTCACTGAAGGAAGGTATCTTTTAAGGAAACTGGAAAGAAAAGGTCAATATTTCAGCCGCCCTTGATTAAAATGAAGTGAAGAAATCTCCTCACGTTCCAGCAAAGGATGGAAGCTGTATGACACTACATACAAATCCACTCTCTAAACTGGATCGTATAGAAGGAGATAGAGACTGAGTAATGTGTTATCCCTACAGCACAGCAATGTCTTACAATGAACCGTCCACGGAACAAGTGTCTTAGCGTACTGGTATACTTTTCAATGGGAAAACTTGTATTCAAACTCAATAGAAACAGTCGTCAATCATTTCAAAAAAGATTAATAATGTGAAGGAATAAAAAAGAAAACTCTAGCTTTTTCCATTCAGCGTCAGTTTAATTCTAAGTCCAGAAGTATAACTGTTGAGTAGGAGGTAAGGAGAAAATCTAGGACACAATAGAAGAAGATGAACGACGATTCCTACGTTAATTGCTTGTTTCATTAGTGGAAGATTTAAGTCGTGAGATGGGTTTTAACCAGAATTGTTTGTCTTATCAGAATGCAGGGCTTGTTACATGCACAGGAATTCATTCTCTTTTCTTCTGAGGCGGGATCCAATGGTTGACTCCATTTATAAATAGGACATATGTTTTCAAAGTACCAATGAATGAAGCGTAATTCAAAACCTGAGAGTATGTTCAGAGGCATGCAGACAAATAAAAGCTATTTTCTAAATCTTCGGAACTAAAGTGTTTGCATGTAGCCTAACTGCTTTTCAGATCTGAGATTGTTTGTTACATCCATGTATTGTGTGGGAATAGCCAGCAAAGGATTAGGTATGTTATATTTGCATTTAAATTAATTTTTCACTTCGTGATAGTCATCGATATAGGACAGGCGGTAAAGAGTTTGTCTGCAAATTCAGGGCTGCTTTTGGACGTATGTTCGATTCCCGCTTTGGTTGATTGCTTGCATATTCAGAGTTATCCCCAACTGTAAGGCGAATGTGAGATAAATCCAGGGTGAATCCTCGGCCTCATCTCGCCAAATACCATCTCACTACCACTAATCCCATCGACGCTAAATAACCCATTAGCTGATACAGCGTCTTTATATAATAAAATAAAAACTGAATGGTAAACAACTGCGATTTAATGTATAGTAGAGGATCGATCTTAAAAAAAAATAAATTATTATTAATCATTTTTAATTTAAATAAACTGTTTGTTTTTGGACGCTAAGATTTGTATATGTGATCACCGTTTGTTATTTGTCGAATACGTGTCATTCATTTGTTATTCGTATTTTTCGATAGGTGTTATTCATTTGTCATTTGCTTAACGCACGTGTGTTGTAAGTTTAACTCACAAGGCCTATTATGTGTTAGAGAAAATTACATTGAGCCTGAATGTAAATTTCCACCATCACTATGGGCAGAATTCTCCTGTTCTCTGACACTAACGACGAATGCTTGGGAAAGTTGCCATTCAAAGCTGAATGCTATGTTCTATCATTCACACCTTAACATATTTCAATTATTAGAAGCCATCAATGAGGTACAATAGAAGCCATCAATGAGACACAAACCACGTATTACGTAAAAAAAAAAATGAATAGTGTGCATGTGAGAAACATCAGACGAAGCGAGAAAACAGTTGGCGAAGAGGAATTGAGGGTTTGGCTGGAAGAAGGGTGTAATTCGAATTACGGCGTTTATCCGTAAAATGGCTACATGCTTTCTTTGGCGGTGTTTCTACCAACCACCACAATATTATGTCTCTACTCCCAATAAATTGCAATAGAGAAGTGTTATTGAATTGCGTCCGTCTTCCATCTCACTACTGTAGTTCGAGGACCGGTGAAGGTAACAGTAAGGGCGTTCGCGTTGTCCGTCTAATGTTCTGATCTATCCTATCTTTCGCCTAATGGAAGTGAATATAATATTTCTGATGTTGAAAGTATGAGTGAAAATGAATTACATACGCAAAGGTAGAAAACGGAAACAGTTTAACACACTATGAAAGAATAAATCTAGCAAGCCACAACGAAATTACGGCGAAGCTTACACAAATTGATGAGGAAAAATGGTGAAAGAAATACAGTATTACTATTTTTTTTGTCAATGAAGAATTAATATAAGGTACTAATAATAAAGGCGTATGCAGTGCTATAAAATGTTAGATCCAGGCTAGCAGTCAGTCATTTATGAACGACCATATTTCTGACAAGTTAGCAGCAAAAAATTTAATCCAGTTGCTCTGCCAGAAGAAATATGAGATGTTTACAGAGGAACAAGTCATTTTCCATTGAGGATTTTGGGAAACTGGAATAAAAAAACCAACAGGATACATTTCTTATGGGATATTTGGAGAGGAGGACCATTAAGCAACGTCAAACAACTGTACAACCACAGCACCGAGAATGTTCTTGGGTATACAGTATCATGATGAGAAGAATTTTTATGCAAGTCCTTTATTCTGTCATTGTTTAAAATATCTAAGAAACGAGTGATGACTGTACAAAATATAGTGAAACTAGGTGATACTGTAATGACAGATATGAGAGACAAACACTCCAATAGGCATCACAAGATTCTAGATGTTGTTTATTTTAGGTCATTAAATCTAAAGTGGTATTAGTGTTTGTACGCCTATATGCTAGGTACTTTTAGTTAAAATGATAAAGTGAAATAAGTGGATTAATTATTTTTAATGTTGTCATAACAATATATATATATATATATATATATATATATATATATATATATATATATATATATTGTGGAACATACATTGTAATTATCTTCATTCTTGTAGTATAGACCTATATCTAGCCTTTCCTATAGAAATATAGAAAAGTTAATAGTATTGAGTATTTTCAGCCCTCTTCTATGGAAGAAGGGCGTAATTTAAAAAATTGAATTCTTCGTTCTCGTACAATATTTAAACATTAACCATGGAGCTTATTGTAATCACAAGAGAACGTAAAACCCTACAATATATATGAATAGTGTCATATTCCAGCAAGAGATGCAGGGTACAGATAGTTTTTGTTGATTATCTCAAAACTATGTTTTCTGAGTCACGCCCTTCTTCCAGCAAACCCCTCAATTACAATTCACAAAATTACCCAATTTAGACAAGGCGAAATGAGCAGGTTACATTATGTCAAAGTCATATACAAATTTCTGTCGTAAATGTTTAACTGTTCAAAGTCACACATTTTTAACCACGTCTACTAAGTCGTACTGCACTTGGTGGCCAGTCCTCAAGTCTAGTTGTGGGAAGGAAAATGTGCGGGACGCAACTCGGGTATATCTATTCAAACGGGTATGCTACGCAACTCAGATGTATAGAGTTTGAAAATAGTAAAAATGTAACATCCATGACGACTGGAATAGCTGCTCTGCTGTGTAGCCATCATATTTTAAATTTGAAAATTAGAGGAGAATCCTTTGTAGGAGGGAGAATGACAGCTATATTGCAAATATAACTGTTCATTAGTACTAACAACGGCGTTTGTTATAATTCATGAAGATTGTATAGCTATTATCGATTAACTCTGCCGAATTTCACAATACCCTACGCAGTACAAAGTTTCACTTCAGTGCTAAATTGAGAACAATGATATAATTTACTCCTTTCAGGAATAGATTTACTCATTAACCTGTCACATTAGAGAACAATGTTGATCGCAGCCTGACACTTAAACAATTCACAATGTTGTCTTGTCACATGTATGCTTGCGATTTACTCCAATGATTTCAACTGAACTATATGTCCTTCATATTTACATTTGACAAGTTATTATTATATCAGCTGCGAATGTACGTACGACTGTATTCGTCACGTTAATCTGATTGATTGTGAGAAGCAAGAATAAATCGGTCAGAGTGAAAGTAAATATTTTTTACATCTACTATTTCGTTCACAAATTTGCAACTTTTCTGTGTTAATGGCTATAAAGATCCACTGTATTTTAAGTCACTTTTAGGTAAAACAAAGCGCGAAGAATAATTGAAAAACACTTAAATTAAGTAAATAATTATGTTGAAAAACATATTATTTAAATGATACTCAATTCATCCTAGGATTCTAGAATATTGACCTATAATATTTTAACTCTAAACGTATAAATTAGCTGTTTGAATTTTCTACCAGATTCTTGACAGTATGAGATAGCCGTACATCCCTATTGGGCAATGGCCTCCTATTCAAGGTAGGATGGCTCTTTTCATCTCCCATGGTGAGGCAATTCATGGAATATGTTGTCTATGTTTTACCTTATTAACAATTGATATGAATTTATTTATTTATTTATTTATTTATTTATTTATTTATTTATTTATTTATTTATTTATTCTGGTTTAAGGCCATCAGGCCTTCTCTTCTACAACACCAGGAATACAAATACAATAATAGAAATAAACAGAAAAAAATACACTAAAAAGTAAAGCTACACAAGAAATAAAGAGAGAGAGAGAGAGAGCACTATAAACAAAGTGAAGTCACACAAAAATATACACAGGTTGCAGTCACACAAACTTTAAATGAGTGATTAAGTATCATAATTAATTGTATCCTAATTAACTAATATAAACAAGAAACTTGCAATTTTAATCTAGATTAAAAAAAAAAAAAAAAGAAAAAAAAAACACAAATCAATACTTCTAGCAATACCTAAAAAACATTAACTAAGACAAAATTTTCCAATTTAATTTTGCATTGTGATAAAGTCCGGCAGTCCCTGACGTCATTAAGTAACGAATTCCAGAGACGAGGTATTTCTACAGTATAAGAAGATGAGTATAAAGACGTTCTATGATGGGGATAGAAAGAAGTGCTTGATGTCGGTTTCAAAGAGTTGTAAGAAATTGATAGCGCGATAACAGATAATTCGGAGTAGAAGTATGCATGATTCTAAATACAGGGTCATCATCTTATTTTTACTTCAAATTTTATTGTACCTGCGTTTCTAAATGTACTTGACTCCCACCCCTTTCACTAATCTCTTTGCTAACGTCAGTCACACAAACTTACGGCCGCTGTTGCTAGTAGTGAAATAAACAGTACAGAGTACAGTGTGTTTCAGAAATACGTTGCGTTTTCTATAGAAGAAAAAGCTTATATTATTGAAGTTTATTTTCATACAGGTATGGTGTGTAACACAACTGAATTTATCTGTGTGGACTGAGCACAAGTGAAGATTAGAGTTACCGAAAGTACGGTACCTTATAATATGGTACGGTACTTAACAGTATTATTTAAACAAGAGTTTTGTTTTACTGTTTGTAGGTATGAAGGACGATGATGGAAATTGAAATTACAATATAACCGAATGTGAACAACTTTTTTTTTTTTTTTTTTTTTTCCACAATTTCCTGATTATATCATTACGGAATATTTTCGTAGAAATGTCATTAATCTGGTAGATACATTTAGAGCAACAGAGTGTACAGAAAGGAAGAAAAGTGTAAGATGGCCGACAAAGGTGACAGAAGAGCTGTAGAAGATGCTAGAGAAAGGATGCACCGAGGTCCTAATAAGTCAGTCAAGAAGTTGGCTGTAGAAATTGGGGTTTCTTACGGAAGTGCTCACAAAATTCTCAAGAATAAATTAGATTAGTAATATGCTGAATAAAGTAGACATTACATAATGTACATAACCGCCTGAAGAGTGGAGTTTCTGAAAAAAAAATTGTTACTATTCTACTGTTTTTTGATAAAATACTGTAAAAGTAATGATCAAACTGAAAATCGTAATACTGTATTTCCCTGTAACATAAATGGATACACCACTTTTCTCTTCTCCTATATCTAGTAAAATGATTTGTTTACTTATTGCACTAGCAACTCCAAACTCCTGTAATGGAAGGGGGGTAACAGTGTTTCCGAGTATAGGCAGGTTAATGTTAAAAATGTTAGTAAAAATAAAGTGATGTCCCTGTACAAGGGACAGTGAATGTATTGTTCTTCGTTCTTTCAGATTTAGGTAATACTATTAATAACATCCTGGTCTTTTTATCACGTTCTGTACAGCTGTCAAAAGAAAACGTGACCGCTCTCTAGAAGCTAAGTTTCTTTCGGGTATTTTCGCTACAATTAATTCGGAGACAGGCGATGTTATATGTTGTTAGACGACGTGGCCTGATATCTTCAGTTATAATTAAAGTGTTCTGCATGTTACTATAGTAGCGTAGTGGGAGCGTTCCGGGCTGTTATTCATGAGGTCGTGCGTTCGAACACAACCTAGTGCTTTTTATGTCTCATTGTTTTTTGAGAGATAAAATATAATTGCTTCTGTCGCTTTTATAACTGCTTTAGTAATTAACATCAGGTTCATGAATGCATTATGCCATGACTTTATTATTATTTATTATGAAATTATGGGTTCAAATAGAAAGAAAGAAATATTTTATTCTCAACAATAATATCTCTCGTGGCATAAACAAAACAAACTTACTGGCGTCTGCCTTACAAAATTCAAACAATTAAAAGTTCAAGAAACAAAACAAAAAGCCACGCTTCAATACTTAGTCCACCTTCCTCCCATCTCTATCACATCTTGCAGTAGACTGCAGTGGAATCGACTAGTCTTTTCAAATAGCGACTGTTCTCAGCCACGGCATATCAGGCATCCTGGACGAACTTCCACAAATCATCAGGACATCGTGGAGGGTGATTGGACTAATTATTCCGCATATGTTTCTTTACTTATGCCTCCGTAGCTCGGTCAGAAGAATGTCGGAATTAAGATGTCAACGTCTCAGTTTCAAATCCTCGTCACTCTTTTTCATTTTATTGTGTTACAGAATAGTATAATGTAATAATATAAGAAGAAAAAACTAACACTAGTATTATGCAGCTGTTTTGTTCCAAAACTAGAATTAAATTTATATTATTTACATCACTAAAGAACGACAACAGAATATAAATAACTTGAATATTATTTATATTGCTAAAGAACGGTAACAGAATATAAATGGTAACTTGAATATCTGTCGTCGATTTGCAAAAGAGAACATGTCCAAAATAACAATATGTTGGAAAATCGCACAAACTGTAACTAAGTTAAGAAATTAAAATGCTCATATATTTTTTTCTAATTAGATCACTAGGAGCACATACACTCAGGATCAATTAACATTTTAATTTTTTAAGTCTATTATGTTTTTTTTTTGCGATTTCCCAACACTTTGTCATTTTGGAAGTGTCCCCTTTTGCAAATCGATGACAGATATTATTTATATTGCTAAAGAACGACAACAGAATATAAATTATAACTTAAACATGATTTATTTCGCTAAATAACGACGACAACAGAATTTAAATGATAACTTGAATATTATTTATGTCGCTAACGAACGATAACAAAATAAAACGTTAACTTGAACAAGACTCGAACACATAACCTTCGATTCATCAAGCTATAACTCTATCGCTGCTCTACGAGACACAGATATCATATTACTCCTCTTTAAGCACAATCATTCTAAAACTGCTTCAAGTGTATCGTGTAACATTACCGTGATCAGAATATATTCGTTGTTCACGAGTGCGGTCACTTTTTCTTTTGACAGCTGTACACTGTTTACTATAAAATTTCTCACTTTTTACGTAGTTTCTCTTTTGTAGCACTGTGCATGTTGTGTTGGTTACCTTTTCCCCACTGGGTTCCCAAATTCATCTATCCATTTTCAACCGGACTCTCCTTTACTTTCTTCCTCAGTCGGTTGTCGCAAATTGTTAACGTGTATACCCAAGGTCATTGGTTCATCCTTGCTATCTACTCTCCTCGTTTCCACTTCAGAGCTGACTTGCTCGTACTGCTACGTCCTTCATGCTCTTTATCTTCTGAAGTCTTCACTCTTCCCTATATTCTTGAAATTTTGAAAAAAATTGTCGTGCGCGATCTTCGTTGACATCTCTCTGGTGTATCGTCGACGTGTAGGGAGGGAAAACGGAGTGACGGGACAAGAAGGCCAAAGCTTGTTGGGGAGGTGATGATGCAACGATGCTAGGCCCCACGTTGGGCGTCAATTGTCGTGCGTTTGTCTCCGTTGACGTCCCTCTGACGTGTCGTAGACGTGTAGGGAGGGGAAACGGAAGTGACGGGACAACAAGGCTGAACCTTGTGGGTGGGGTGATGATGCGAGATTATGATGAAGATAAAGAAAGACTATTTCAAATAATATTTATTAGCAAGAATAATAAGGTTAGATATTTTCCCTTATTGCAAGAAGTAAGGGAAGGAATGTTTCGATAGAAATTGGTAATACAATTTTTGAAAACGTCCTTAGACCTCGCTGTGGGGAGAACTATGATGTTGATGTATGACAGTAAAGTAATATAGGGATGAGAGATAGAGAGGTAGTGGTAACAAGAGTGCCTAGGGTGAAGAAAATGTCGGCTTGGCCTGATGTACGATATGGGGGTGGGCAGGAGAACGAGGGAGAGATGGAATCAGGTAAACGGTTAGTTCTCGCCATCGAGGGACCTAACAAACCGTAGCTCGCGACTTTTCGATAGCAAGAACAATCTCCTCGTAATCGACGGATTAACACACCGTAGTATGCCACTTTCCGACGCCAGGAACGGGAAAACAGTAGACTCTATTGTCGAGGGATCAACATAGCTCAGTTCGCGACTTACAGATTCTAGAGGGGGTTGAGATTGAGCGAACAAGCCGGGATGAGTGTGGGGAGTCGAAGTCAGAAATGTTGTAGGAGAGAATGGTGAGGGATTGAAGCGATCAGAAGAGAAGAGAAGAGAAGAGAAGTAGTTTGTTTGAAGGTAAGAGGAATCCTGTCTCTAGCGGTTTTTTTTTACCTTGGGGATTTAGTGAAGTGAATTTTTAATGGCAGGCAGAGTAACTATCTCATGCCCCCATGTTTAGATTGCTACCAGTGCACTTCATTAGAACCAGGTACCCAGTGTAGACGCTTCCCTTTTATTAGGAGTGAATCTGGCTCCTCCCTGTCACGTGACTAGTGACGTCACTCCAATCGGTTGAAACGGGAGAATGTTTCCATGACAGCGTCCCCTTTCAGGTTTAAAATTGAACTAAATGTGGGGGCATGTATGGCAGAGTGATGCTAGGCGACGGAACCAGCGAAACAGACCCTTTGCAAAGCCAGATGGCGAGCCCTCTCAACTACAGAGGGCGGGACGGGGGGAGACAGGATGTAGCTAGCCGTTCTCTATTTGAACCACGTAGAGTTAAAACATTCTATGTGTTCAGGAGCACAAATGAAAGGAACATAACAAAATACTTATAGTAGATATTAACAATGAAATTTTACTATGGCGTTGCTAAGAAAGATGAACACATGTATAAATTAAAGTAATGCTACATACAAAATATTGAACGAAGTATACATATTTGTAAACATACTTTAAGATATATCCAAATAACATACACAGTGTTCCCTAAGTGAGTTGACAGAAATGCTTTATTATGGTAAACAGATTTAATTTACAAATGTAAAGCCATACAAATAGCATTTACTACAATGAAACATGTCATCTTATGTACTAATCTACATTAGATACCCAAAGGGCCTTCCTTCCGTTTCAGTGCAAAAGACGTCTATTCAATACAGAAACGTAAATCTTATGACTTAATGTTCTGGGAGGTTAGGTTTTCGAATTTAGACTGTGCATTCCTTCAGATGCTGCACTTCATTAATTTTTACTGAATGAACTACTAGGCCTGTCTGGGTATTTCACACACTCAGAAGTCCATCGGGGTTAGATTTGGAGAACGCGGAGGCCATTAAATTTAATTATTATGGTCATGTTCCCATCAATTAGAATTATTTCAAAGTACAAAAATACGCCCTTCCATAGATAACTTTCTGTTCATTGTAAACCTATTTACTAATCCTACCATACATGTGCTTTTTAATAACTGCCACTCACTAAAAACATCATAACCTCAAATAGCTACTGTTGTAGTCAAGTAGCTACCATGCCAATCAATGATGAAATGAGTGACCGCTGGTGTTAACTGACTTATAGGACACCCCGTATTTTGAAACTTGACACACACAATCATTGTTTACGGCATAAATTTCTAATACATGTATTTCTTTCTTTCAGGTAAGTGGACATCTTTAATATTGCAGTTCATACTTTTTCTTCCTTTATTATATTGATTAATTGAACGAGGACGAATCGGTAAGTTGAAAATTATTTATTTTCCTTTTATCAATAAAAATCATATGCCAAATAAAACTTTTACAATGTTTGTACACTGGAATCTAGTCAAGAGAAAGAACAAATAATGCAATTTTTCGAAAATGAAATATGATTAAGATAGTGACCATGTATTACGCGGTAGGCCTATGAAGTATATCTAATACTGCCATAGAATCTTAGATGATCTTTTTTTAAAAAAGAACGTGCTTAAAATGTTTGAAAACCTTTCGTTAGGAAGTAATACTTTCGTACGAGTACAATAAGCAGAAAGACAACATTTCATCCATCATCATTGTCATTATCATCAGCAGTGGCATAATCACCTCCACCATAATCATCAACTTCAAGGCACAGACCTACTGGCCTGTTCCATTTCGAGGGTTCTGTTGTTCTCTTCAAGGATTTACTGTACCCCTAGGTGTTCTATTTCCACAAGGTCTATTCTCAATGGCATTCTTTCAATACTCATGCTATTTAAATGGTTCATCCAGTTTTGTCGGAATTTTCGAATTACTTTAGTTATGCTTTCCATTTGTAAATTTCCTATTAATACTTTCATTTCGACGAATAACGGTTTAACCCCCTCAAAAAAAATAGTGTCTGAAATTTGAATCCCATTTATGGTAAAACAATTGGTTATTGAGACCTATGAATTGTAAGATATCATTTCTTGGAAAAACGCTTCATTAGTGTAACAAGTAATAACGTACAAAATTAACCCATTAAATTTCTGTCACTCTATAAATGCGCTCAGGGAATCATAAAAATGACGAAACTGATATTCTATCAAAACTTCTTGTGTAAAAGAAACCTGCGGTCAGTGATTTTGGTAAATAGTAAGGTATTTGGTAAAACTCTACTTCTCAACATAAATTCTGTACTACCCCCCTCTACTTGGTTCAGTTTCATCTGTCCTCACTTCACCTCGCCACCTCACAGGTTTTCGGAGCTGACACAGACTGTAGTACGTTCGTACCTTGGTTCGTAATCTTATTAAAATAATTATATAGCCAGGATTATTTAAAATATTCTTAATATCTGAAATGTTTTATTTTTGCCATGTCTTTCTCTTAGCGTAGTTACTGTCTGCTTCACTGTAAATACGTTACGTAAATAATTTCCTCTCGGTGTGAATTTTCTTAGCCATTATTGTATATCAAATGCTTTTGTAATAGTAACTAAAAAGAATATTAACTTGATTATACAGAGTGATACATATACACTTTCACCATTTCAATCAGTTACATCTTCCGAAATAACAGTAAACACATAAATTCATTTCTGAACTATAGAGTAATTGTGGGAGATTCAGTCTAACTACCTCCTTAACACAACAAATGTTAAAAGTGTCCTCTACCTTCATCCAAAGAGAATTGTATCTTCGTACCATACTCTGTAACGTTTGTTGTCGTATGGTAGTCAGTATTGTTAACTTTATTGTAGTTAATGTTTCCTTGGAGATAAGCTAGAAAGTGTCCTTGGCAGAGATGGGCGATAGTCACGATAGTATTGATAGTAGCCTACTATCGACTCTTTTCCTACTATCGATAATTATAATAAAAACTATCGATACTGTCAATAGTCATTACAAACGTTTTTGTTAATTGGTTATAAACTGAATACTCGTATATATCTGAATTTATGTCTAAACTCGTACTGAAATATTAATTTAACAATATAAGATACTAAATTCAATCTGAATTCCATACCAGTAACACAATATTATTTGTCCTT
This sequence comes from Periplaneta americana, assembly GCF_040183065.1. NCBI lineage: Eukaryota > Metazoa > Arthropoda > Insecta > Blattodea > Blattidae > Periplaneta > Periplaneta americana. Next base: position 94,154,691 of record NC_091117.1, read on the forward strand.
TAATGTCCCAACATTAGCCATCATTATATTTTTTTTAACATGTGACCATGCTTCAAGGATAGTCTAAATTTCCCATTCAAATAATCATTTCCACTTTGTTGGGATGCAGACAGTTTCGCCTTTCATTGATTAAGTTTTCAGTTTTGGATAACAAGTCTTTCCGAGGGAACTGAAGATCCCAGTGAATACAGATACTTTTTGACCAAATTAATTGTGGGTGAATGATGTATGATGAGTGCGTTCCCAAAATTTTCGTAGTTGTTAAATAGGAATTTAACGTGAAAATTGTACTTGATAATAAGGTTGAGTTTATAAATTGTAATTGAGGATAACTGTCTTCCATAATTTTGTAGATTAATGGAGGTCATTTAAACTGGTTTCAGACAATCAAAAAGAAATAATCCAATGTCTCAACTCTCATTATAAAGGAACTGTATCCTTTCCGGGCCTACTCTGCCGTCTATGCGAGATATGTAGGACGCTTTTCTTCTACCCCTGATTGCGAAGTGAAGAATCGTGTGAGTCGTTCGTTTACGATTCAAAGGAATACTTGGAATCATAGACTGGGATGAGTTCTGAACAGACCGTGAATGAATCGTTACAATCGACTCGTAATATTTAATTGAATCGCTGAAAAATAATCGTGTTGCCCAACTCCAGTTTGAAACCCTTATAATATCATGAATGAACTTCTCATTTTTCGATATTATCGTTAGTATTGGAAACTATTTGACTATCAATAGTTTCGATAGTTCAAGTCATAACTATCGATAGTATCATAGTAGCTAGTATCGACTATCTCCCAGTACTAGTACTTGGACGATTTATGTACACTTTGCCTACTAGTAAGCCCCAAAAGGTAATATTCTGAAAACGTAGGTCCGATGACCTGAGGGCCACAGATTCTTTCTAATTATACGATCTCTGGAAAGCTGGTTGTAAGTTTTATGGACTCGTTAAATGTGTAGATTGTATCGTCATCTTTGCTGAAAGTAACCTTCCGCCAACTATAGGCTTATGTCGTTAACTTGTTCTACAAATTTCGTGAAGTTGCGACCGTAGATATCAGTGTTCTCCATCTCATCGAAGAAAATGGGACCAATGAGAATGAACACCATGCCCCAATGTTTCCAGAATGAAAATAATGGTATTTTGTGAATAACATGAGAATTTTCTTCAGTGCCTTTTGTTTTGAGAGCTGACTTAACCTATAAGGTGAAACCATGCCTCATCCGAAAACCATATTGTGGAGAGATTCTCTAGACTTGAAGTAAAAGAAACCTGAAATCATAGGCAATACAGCATTCTTTTCCTTGCCTGGTTCCTTCAATTCTTGCACTCTATATTACGATAAGCTCGCTTTCTTTGCGCCCTGTGATACGTATCATATGGGTAGTTTGTCTCCAAGTTTGATCGACGCAGAGATTTCTGTGGTGAAAAGAGTAAACAATTTTTAAAATTCTACGGTGCGGGATAAAAGGGCGTGAGTCATAAATAATTGCAAGTTATGTAGAGCAAAAGCAAAATTTGAAATGATGACCAATATCACAGGTGGACTGGAAATCTGACACTCTACTTCAGCGGTCATCAGCGCAGTGCACCCTCGGGCTAGCGTCTCTTACCCGCGGTTAAGACATTGCACTAGCGTGCATCCGTATTGCTGGCGGGTATGCTGTCTCCCTATCCTTTCTGCACGACGGAGCATATTTCGTTACACTTCTTACAATTTACCCATTTCAGCGAGTGCTGACGACCACTACTCTACATCATTGTGGAAAAGGACAGACATGTGACTTTTATACCATCTGAAGAAGTACATCTTTTGTAATCACACGGAAATCATAACTCAAAACTACAAATTTCTGACTTACGGTACACTCTTTTTACCACGCATCATAGAATTATCTACACGATTTTGAAACGTGTCGTGCTGGAGGCCTATGTTTATCACCATCCAGTTTTCTTGTGACAGAAATTTTGGCTTGTTTTGAACGTCACGTACTTCAAACACTCTTGGAAACTATCTTTGCGTTTCAACTACGCAATTTTTAGTCCAGTGAGTTTTAATCAAATAAACACGTTGCACTGCATATTTGCTAGCATATCACTACATACATTTTTCAACTCTAGACGATAATGGACAGTAGACAGTCGTATTATTTCAACCGCAACCACCTATATTAATTCAGCCGTAGCCACTACGTTATTGAAATCCAATTTCAAGCTTACACTGACATCCACAAGAAAGTTATAACTGATTAAAATGTTAAAGATTTATGTGGATCACTCTGTAGTATGTTTCCTATTTAAAATCTTTGCCATTGACCTGCATAATATCTATTCCTTTGATGAATATAGAAATTGGATGCAACTTTCGTATAAGTAACCAAGATGATTAACTCTCTGGTAAACGATCAGAAATATTTTTCTTTGTGAAAGACCTTTATATATCTGTGGAAATAATGTTAGATGCAATACACAACAAAAGAAACCAGGTTAAAATTTCCTCAGCATAAAGTTTCAGAGACTTCTGCGCGGCACCGAGTAATCAATGCAGACCGTCATGAGCAGAATAACAAAATCTTTCGTTTTTTGAATGTAGAGATTTGAATCCGTTACTGCTGTGGCAGTCGGGGATATCAAAATGTAAAAATGTAACAGCAGATATGGGAACATCCATTTAAATAGTTTCATATATTTTTATCTCTTTAAGCTTGGTTGACTGAGAGTTTTCATTATTTTTAATTTATACGAGGAATACATCTGTTTCCTTGCATCGTTAACTTATATACAGAGTGGAAGAAAACGTATTATATTAATTCGCATGAAATATAGGGTAACTGAAGGTATTAACGCCATCATTTCAATATATGGGTTACAACCAGGGTTGCCAGATTTTAGATCTACCAAGGAGGGACATCCTTTTTCACCATATATAGTACTTACGTTTTGTCTTAAAGAAAGAGTGATATGAATTTAAGCAGAGTTGAGATTTTCATGGCTACACAAAATAAATAAATAAACAAAAAAAATTATCCCGCAGCTGAAGAAAGTAATATGAATATCAAAATTGCAATTTGAATAAAAGACATATTATAAATACAGCTATCCAAGTACAAAATAATATTTATCTGGCTGTAAGTTGCATCACGTTTCTTTGGAATCTTTCTGAAAGTCTTGTGGCAATAATATCACAGTCTAGTATGTACAGTCACGAAGCTTGAGTTGTGAGGGTGCTAGGAACAATAGACTGTGCCGGTATTATTTCGCATTGTCTGTAATGAGGCGATAGTAGCAATCCTAGTGGTTAGCAACTATCTATGGACGCATATTTACTACGTATTGACATTCGTGACTGTATATACTAGACTGTGATAATATTTTATGCCAAATTATTAACTTAAATGACTTAATAATAACTCTGTCTGACATCACATGTGACAAAATATTTAAATTTCAATGTTATTAATTGATAACAATGACAAAATTTATTTATACCTGAATTCATATTTACATTGTGCCTTAGCATATTACTGCTTCAAACCCATCATTTAACATACAGTATACATTTTTAGAGCTTCCTACATATTTATCACTGAACTTTAGCATTTTCAATAAACTTCTGTCCATCTGTGCCCATGCATATCTGACGAACGCCTCTTTATAAATGTTTAGAAATATCATATTCACTACTGAATTCGCTGCTACAAACCTTACACTTGCCAAAATATTCGTTTTTTTCCCAATGTGCCGACCTACGTTGTTAAGAAAATTAATTGAAAATTAATGTAATTATTTAGACCTGAAAGAAAATAGTTACTACGTAACGATAAAATTATTCAAGTGACGTTAATTCTTTAAAGGAGGGACTTTTTGTGTCCCGCTTCGAATTGAAGCGGGACCCGGGACTTTTATATGAAAATCGGGACATGTCCCGCCAAATCGGGACATCTGGCAACCGTGGTTACAACTGACTAGAAGTACGGACAATAATATAGACTTTTTAGATATTGATCATTTGTAGCCTTTCCTGTGGAATGTACGTTTCAAAAGTTGTAATTGTGACAAGATTTTACAACAATACAAGTAAATAAAAGTATGACGCATACTGACTCTATTATCTGCAGTGAAGGTAATAAGGCCACTAATTATTTGTTTAGAACAAAGGAACATGTTTATAAGCAAAAGTGAGAAATGTAAGATTATGTTGTAGAATTAAACAACTATTGAAGATGAGCGACAACAGAAAGGTATCAATACTCATTACCACATACAGTAGAGCGTCTCGTTTAGGCACAGTGAAAACGTGAACAAAATGCAGGCAACGTGTGAGGGAGGACGAGTCGTACCATAAACACGAGAGATGCACAAGGTTTTTAGTTACAACATTTATGGCGGAGCATTGTTTTCCAAAAACACACATAACAAAAGAACACAAATTACATAACGTTATCATATACACATTTTAACGAACAAGCAATTGTAACGTTGAAATAATTCAATATAACAAATCAAATTTTGCTACTTATATAATGTTGCTTTCAAGCAGCATTTTTATGGTCATGAATTTCATTCTCTATATAACTAACTTAATATGACCGCCCTCTGTGGCCGAATTAACAATACTACAGTATATTTTCTGAAGTGGTCAGGTACATTACCTGAATAAATTGAACTTTGAGAAGGGATATTTATGTTTAGGAAATAGTGTTGTCACTTCAGACCAATATACTGTAGTTTTGTTAATTCGGCCACAGAAGATGATGATATTATGTTAATCATACAGAGTATGAAATTCATGTCCGTAAAAAATGTTACTTGAAAGCAACATCATATAAATAGCAAATTTGATTTGTTATAGTGAATTATTTCAACGTTACAATTGCTTGTTTGTTAAAATGTGTATATGATAACGTTATGCAATTTGTGTTCTTTTGTTTTGTGTTTTTGGAAAATATAAATTCAATTAATCCTCCGCCATAAATGTAACTAAAACCTTGTGCATCCTTGGTGTTCATCGTACGGCTCGTTCTCCCCCCCCCATACGTTACTTACACTTTGTTTACGTTTCCACTGTGCCTAAACGAGACGCTCTAGTGTAACTTTAAAAATTTCAACAGTCTTCACATAGTGAACGAAGTCCAGTTTTCTTTGTATTAATTAAGTCAGAGGGATGGTCGATTATCATTAAGTTAGAGACGATTAAACTAACCGCTGTTATTAAATACCAAATTAGAGTTTATCCTCGCAGAGAGATAGCCTTGTTACCTACAGTCGCAAGTTCTATTTTAAGTGGATAATTACCACAATATAATATTACAATATTCCACTAAACTTAAGAACACATGTCATATAAACCAATTTCTCATAACACTTCAATATTCATTACATTTCAAATTCAATTATATCTGTACTCATTTTATGCAGAATACAATATTCACGACACTCGACAATCAGCTCAAGCGCGCACTTCTTCACTTCTTTTGTTAAACTCACACTAAAGACAGAAATCCGTTTCATTGTTGGTTCCAGAAATTTAAAAAAAGTTCCTCTAAAACCACACTTCTCTGACTAGGGCTGCCTACACAGATTTTCACAAAATTAAATATAAGATATTAGATGGCGTTATAACCTGCATGACGTTAATACCTTCACTTACCCTGTGTCAGACCATTACGAATATTTTTTTAAATAATTTTTGATGCGACAAAAAATATAGCCCTATTCCTAATTTTTAAAATGTGTGCTATGACGTTCTTGAATTTTCAAAAGGTTAATACACAGGCAGGTCTCCTGTTCTGAATGAAACCAAGAATTAAAATTTACATTCGTTTGATCTCTGCGTCCTTTCAGTTTTTTTTAATTTATTTCTAATATTAAGAAGTCACTATGGAGTTTTTAAAACTTTTTTTTCTATTGAACCAATATTAACAAAATTATTAGTAAGAACACCAAGTTTAGAGTTTCCATTGTGAACATTTGCAAAGAAACATTTTTACGTTTCAAAATTTTGGGGATTAATTCCGACTCTATAATTTTTAAGAAAACATTAATTGAAGTGCATGTGTTTTGGCTATGTTGCAAAGTAAAGTCAATGAACAACTCATAATCATAAATCTGATATTAATATATATTAAAAAAAACCGGACACTAGGAGAAAAGTAAACTTTTAAATAATGAAAAAGAATTGATTATGTTTACAGTCAAAATCAATCATGAGTCAAACTTCTTGAAAAGATTGTACATTTGCACATGAAAGTAGCAGGAATTAAAAAAAAAACTTCATTTTTAGCAAATTTATAACTCGATTCCGATTGAATTCTCTCGTAATTCACAAATGATATAACAAAGACACCAAATCTGAAATAAAACATATCCAAAAATCGATTTTTAACTCCACAGTGTCCCTTTGAAGAAGGCTGAAACAAGGAATCATGTTTGAAGAAGCATTATGAAAAAAAAAAAACAAACAAACAAACAAAATAATTGAATAGGGAACGAAAGAAAATAAAGACGAGTAGTTATAAGCTCTACTACTTTCATTATTAAATATATTTTTAATGTAACATAAGGAGTATATATTCTGCTCATCGTAACCTGGAATGAATGTGATGGACAATGTTGGAGGTATTCTCGTCAAAATTACAAATCTCAGTCCATCAATTTCTATTTTGTTTTACATTGCATAAAAGAAACGTGGAACTACGTGACGTTAAATCTTATATCACACCAAATGGATGTAACCAGCTATATTGAAACATTTCTGTTTTTATAATAAGCAATACTAAGTATTGGGGGCGCCTATATTTTGTTAACAGCTTGGTATGCACAGTCGTCTCTGTAACTAGTGACAGGAAACTTCTTGAGGTGACTTCTGTGTAATCTCTGAGATGTAAATCTATCATAGGTATATCTCATATCAGATATCGTATCATATTTTATTATATATCATATATACAGAATTAATAAAAGTACAAAAAATATTATTTTCAAAGAAACTTCTGTTTCAATTGAGGCGGTTAGAAGCAAAGGGGTGTAAGTGACATTTATAAAAGAAAATTGATTGAGAAGGATAAATCGCACGCGAAATCAACAGTATTGAGAACGCAATGCTCCAGCGAACGGCCAGAAACATGTAACGACATGTTCAGCTCTATCTTGAGGCGGACGGAGGGCATTTTCAGCACTTAATGTAAATGTAAAGTAATCTCCCAGAGATTATGTACATTAAGATGCAATACAAAGTTACTAGCATCCTTCTTGTTAAAATAAGCACATAATTAAAACCGTAAGTTTTATATGTATCACAAGAAAGCAAAATGATTTTTTTTGTGGCTTCTCTTTAATTTTCCGAAACTGCCCTTACGTCTTTCTGTGACAGTTATTGTCCTTTGTTAAATATACGCCAATAACATCATGTGATGTTGGAAGTAGCTTCCTTCATTACAAGAGTTTCTTTAAATGCAATATTGATGTGGAGGTAAGAACGACAAGCTTTCAAAATTAAGGAGCTTGCTATATAGATTAAATGTTACATTTACAGATGCAGTGCATGTTTTATGCATATATTGTTACACTTCTTACACATTTTCGATATGGAGGACGCTTGGAAGCCGGAACAACCAATTTCTCCATACCATTAAGAGTAGAGGTAGAAGAACATTTCGCATTTTATAGTATGGACGTAGTTGCATTAATATTTAAGGAAATTTTAGAACATGAACTCCTAACCCTAATCAAATACCATGTCATATTGTCTATCACATCATGTCATGTCATATATGCCATCACATCATATATCGTATATCACATGTCATGTCATATTATGATACCATATATCGTATCGTATCATATCATGTATGAAGAGTCCACTGCAAGAATGATGAATGTCACTATCTTGTCGAAAATGAACCAAGACTGTCAATGCATAGCTAAAGACATATAGAATATACATAAAGAGTTAAATGGCATTAACACTGACAGTCATTGTCCAGTAATGATCGGAAAATCACAGTTAAGCTTTGAGCGCTAAGCATTTCAAACTTTCAATTGCTTCTCCTGCAAAATGTATTCCAAATGACATCCATCATTCTTGCAGTGGACTCTTCATATCATATCATATCATATCATATCATATCATATCATATCATATCATATCATATCATATCATATCATATCATATCATATCATATCATATCATATCATATATCTCATCATATATCATATCATATCATATCATATCATATCATATCATATCATATCATATCATATCATATCATATCATATCATATCATATATCATATCATATCATATCATATATCATATCATATCATATCATATCATATCATATCATATCATATCATATCATATATCATATCATATCATATATCATATCATATCATATATCATATCACATTATATCACATATCACATCATATTATATATCATATCATGTCATATCATTTCATATCATATATCTTACCATATATCATATCATATAATTCATATATCATATCACATATAACATATATATATAATGTCATATATCATATCATATCATATCATATCATATCATATCATATCATATCATATCATATCATATCATATCATATCATATCATATCATATTACCTACATCATGTCCTAAATTATCTCAACTCATCTCACTTTTACCTGCCACGTATCCAATATGCAAAAAAGATCAACAATTTTATAGTACCCGCAGTTCATTAAACTTCGTCCGCCCACTCCGTAGAAAAATAAAAAATAATGTAAGAAATGGGAAATGAGGATTTAAATTATATTTTGCCCACACAACTTCATGAAGTAGTCATTAAAAATATTCATGATACCATATTTGTACACGTGTCCCGCGCCGTGGCGTCGCGGTCTAAGGTATCCTGCCTAGAACTCGCGTTACGGAATGCGCGCTGGTTCGAGTCCTCGTGAGGGAAGAAATTTTCTCATGAAATTTCAGCCAGTGTACGGGACCGGTGCCCACCCAGCATCGTTATGCATTTGGAGAGCTACGATAGGTAGCGAATAATCTGATTTCGCCAACCAACTATAACGGCTGGGGGGATCATCGTGCTAACCACACGATACCTCCATTCTGGTTGGATGATCGTCCACCTCTGCTTCGGCGTGTGGACGTGAGACCAGCAGCCGGCTTGTCGGTCTTGGCCCTTCATGGGCTGTAGCGCCATGGATTTATTTTTTTTAATTGTACACATGTTTAAAGTACGTTAACACGCATGTATAGTCTTTCTTAAGTAGTGGCTTTAGTATCTCGAAATTAGCATCACCTGAAAAACTTTATATTTATGCCGAAGTATCATAAAAAGGGAAATAAATAGGTTACGGCCTAATTTCAGTATAGTTTGAATAAAATTATGACACAGTAATATCTCTGCTTATTTAAATGAGTAAAAGATGAATTAACATTAAGAGTTGCTGAAAAGCTTAATTGCCAATTTAGCATAATGTTTGAGTCTTCTCTTAGGTGTACTGAAGGATCTGATACGAAATTGACTGACTGACTTACACAATTTGGGGACTCTAACACGTTTCTAATCCACCGCTGTGGAGTAATGGTTAGCGTGCCTGACCGTACAACGAGCGGGCCCGGGTTCAAATCCTGATTGGGTCAAGTTACCCGATTAAGTATTTTTCCGGGGTTTTCCCTCAACCCATCAAGAGCAAATGCTGGGTAACTTTCGGTGCTGGACCCTGGACTCATTTCGCTGGCATTGTCACCTTCATCTCACTCAGACCTTAGCAGTTGATAAAGCGTCGTAAAATAACGAATTAAAAGTGCTACTTAAAATTTGCCTTATATTTGCGATTGTATTTTTTTATATCTTACAGCGAAAACAGCTGTATTGTGATTGTGTAATTTTCTAATTATTTTGAATAGTTTACCAATAATCGAGTGTAAATAGCCTATGATAAAAATTGCAGAATAATTTCAAAGAACTTAATATTTGAGTGAAATTGATACTGATCATGTGTTATGAAAGAACGACTAGATTTCATTGTAGTAAACATTGGTATTATAATATAAACATCATGTGAAGTCTGTGGTACTTTTATTTCTCTGGTAGTATTAAGAATAGTATATGAATGTCGTTACAAAATTGTATAAGGTTTATGTGAGTAATTAAGAGTACATTAAGTACTTCATTACATTTAATTGTGTTCAAACTTTCGTGTTTGTTATAATATGACTCGAATGCCCTTATTGATATGGCAGAAAACTAGTCTGTCATAAATGATTATTGACATTACAAAGGAGTAGAATTTCAACAACTTTCTCTTAATCCACAAGATCCAAGGAAATGAATTCCGTCGAAGAAGTTAGTGGAGACGGGCTTCTGCTACACAAAACTTTACGGCAAGTTCTGATGGCGTTAGAAAATCTCTTCTTACTGTACAGTTAGATGCTCCAAGTTTTGCAAGTTAAAATTAGTTTTCGTCACAACAGTAAGGACTTATGTCCCGTTTTGCAGGAGCTCAAATGTTCCCGATTGATCATTACTGTATTTGCTGTGCTTCTAATTATGTCATTTTCCTTATATAAAAATTTGAAGTTGATATAAGTTTTCTTAAGTTTTGTTACCTTAGGTGTTTTGCATATTTTTCACCAAAAATAATCTAAAGGTCTTGATTTCTGATATTCTACATGAAGTGAAAGTTATAAAGTACACGTTAAGTTAGATATGGTTAATTGGATGCCACTTATGAATATTACAAAGTACACTGTTTTCAATGTAAATATCGTATATTTTAGATACTGCAGAAATTTAAGGACTTAATTTTTCCACATAATTATATTCTTATTAGCAATTTTAATATGACAGCATTTCAACGTACGTAATTCCTAATGAAAACTTTTCTCGGCTAAATTAACTACTTCATCTAGTAAATTAGCATTATTACTTCACACAATGATTATATTAGCCTATATATCGGTAGATATGAAAGAAGTGTTGTAAAAACGCAGTAAATGTTTGTTCAATTCATATTAGGAGATTCAATGCGAATATTAGCTTAGGACTCATTGAAATGAATGCTTCAACATCTTAAATTGAAATTTGTTTGCTGTACATTTTGTAAGTACCGTACAGTACATAGATCGCAAAATTTACACTAAAGCAATTTCAAAGGTTTGAATTATGTATTCGCTTATTACGTTCGTAAAAACTGCTGTACTAAAAGAGTTCATAAAAATAATTTATCGATTTCAATATTTAAAGGAAAACATTTGATCATCGTTCGATTAAAAAATATATAAGCATACATTTTATCATGTAAAGTGATTGCATTCCTATAATCAAGTTTAAGTAAGAAACTAAATGAAATATGCATAAATGCATTAATGGGTACATAACGATATTACGTTTACGACTTTTTTACACCAATAACATAACTAATTAGACGTTTTCATATTAAAATGTAAAGACAAGTCCATGACAGATCAAATCGGCCCAGAGGGTGACGAGAAGATAATTGTGAATGCTCACATTTAAATTAATTTATTTTAACAATATTTCCGTTCTCGTTCTCGTTGTCGTTTCCGTTCCCGGTTTATTGTGAACCAGCCTTAAGATGTCTGGCAGCGACCTTTGTAGTCAACGTGGAAAGGAGGAATTCAATGGTGAAATTATTGACTAAATGTTTCCCGATATTGAATAATGGATATTACATATGGAGTAACAAAAAATACAACACAAATTATATTTCAACGCAGATTACAAAATAGAAGAGTATATTTTTAATTTAATGCTGCACCCATTAAACCTACAGATTGCAACTGTCGCTCGTACGTTAGGGAAGGTACAAAACACGTACGTAGCATTGTTTTTAGTTTGTACCTTCCGACCATCAATGTATTCGAGTGTACGTCCAAATTGTTAAGAACTTAAATGTCAAATCAATTTTAAACGTGTGGCCTTTGAAAGTATAACAATATTGTGAAATAAAAATGTTTCCGTCGATAAGAGTAGGTATGCTTTGTTTATAAGTAAAGAAAGTTTTCTTAGTCCAAAAACATTGGAATGAGTATAAGTGGGCACGGGACATACATTACGTCACGTGTCCTTTAGTAGGCACCCTACTGACAAACACAAGTAATGCGCAGGGTCACTCTAAACAGGTTCCTTACTCCTAAACAAGTATAGTATAATTCAGTTTAGCAATGGTTATGATATTATGCCTAAACAATTACGAAAGTATAGAAGTGGGTAGAGGAATTCGGTAGACAGTGTATCTGTATAACTTGTGACATAATTTTATTATGTAAGACCGACATAATCTGTTCTAAAAGATTATATTTACAGCAGCACTGTAGTTTAAAAAAAGTTATAAATCATTTGAAATTTATATAAAGAAGTGAGTGAGACGATCTACCATCAACTAGTAATTCAGTGCCAGTGAGTGGAGGGATTTAACAGAGATATGTATGAAATGATTGTGCATACCAACATTCCTTTCAACAAGGTTGAGGACAATCGCTTTAAAAATGTTGTTGAAAGTACACTTGTACACAAGTGCAGTACCTGTGTTATAGCAGTACAGGTATTTTAAGTTAAATTTTACAGAAAAGTTTATTGTAATATAGACTTAAATATTTCATTCAGGGCAGTAGCTGTGTTACAGTTGTAGCTATGTTTTAAGCTAAAATTTTACAACAAAGATTATTGTAATATGGGCTTAAACATTGCATTAAGAGCGTTAAATTTTTATATAATAGATTATAGTAATATAGTCTTAAACATAGTAAGGAGTACTGCCTCTGATACATTTTTAAGTTAAAATTGTACATCAAAGATTGTTGTAATATGCTGTATGTTTAAATATTTAATGAAGACTAGTGTCTGTGAAATATTAACATTTTAAATTAGAATTTTGCAGCAAAGACTATGTTCATTCCTTTGTAATACACAACACAGTCCTACTCTTGAAATCGTTCTTTTATGTATGTACTATGGCTGTTGACCTTGATGCGGGATTAGTCTCTTTTGAATCGTACTGCGCCACGCGCCACTACTCTTCGTCAAGTCATTTCGCTCATTGCACAAACTCCGTACTCACTTAACTTCAAAGAATAGTGGCCAAGATTTCTGTCTCTATTTATATGAATTGTTGCTACCTTCATCACTTTCCATACTCAATAGATTCGTTAGTATTTGGACAACAGAAAAGTGCTTCGTACGATGTAGTGACGCAACGAAAATATCCATTCTAAACTAATACTAATTTTATGTACAACAGAAGAGTAGTGCAGTGCTATACACTAATAATATATTATGCGGTATGACCCAATATAAGAACTCAATTGAAGCATTCTTATGCAACTGTATCGAGGCGCATAATCTCAGGTTTGTACAATTCGTAGCATACGATGGTAATGTTTTTTTTTTCCAATTATTACGAAGCCCAACTTTATTTATAAATACAGTCCTATAGATATATGAATATGTACATGAATACCACGTATTATCTTTCAGATAGACCAGCAGTTTTTTACGTTAAGAAAATTAATTAAATTAATATTATTTTTAATGGTCAAAATAAGAATAAGTAACTTAGATTTAGACCTAGAAATCAAATTTTTATATGAGGGCTAAATACGTAGAATATATCAGAAATGAAGACCTTAACGTTATGAGTATGTAAATATAAATTTATAAAATTACTTTAATTTGTCTGAATTGTATAAAAAATTTTTGTTCGACATTGAATTCACAATTTTATTGACGAAACCAATCACAATCACTGATTTCAGTTAGCACGTCAGGTGTGTTTAGTTCAGAATGCTGAAGAGATTAAATTTAAGATCTGGATTTGTTATTTAGAGTGACCATTATGTAGGTTATGAAAAAAATTATAGGTAATTCTATTTTTTTGTTGCATTTTAATACATTAAAACAGTGGCGCCAACTTTTGAAAAACATTGGGTGGGCTCAAACACTTGAGTTATAAGTTAAAATAAATAAATCCCATGAATAATAATGATAGTAATATTAACACGACGAATTATTGGGTGGGCCTGGGCCCCACGGGCTCATATAAATTAGCGCCACTGCATTCAAACTCATTTGGAAACCTCTTTGATATGTTAACGTTCTGTATGAAGGTCTTATTGTAGCCATATTATTAAGATACTATATAGTAATAGGCTTCGGCACGAATTGGAGTCACGTGATTATCATGGTCTAGTCATGGTCATCGTGACAATCGCCTAATATAAATACATGTTCAAAGTTCTAAAAACAAAGGAATCTATATTAAACTCATGTAAAACGTGCATTTACAAATAAACTTGTTCAGTGTTGACCATGTTATGACTAAGAACGTGACGTCGCACCGTAGTAGTGAAAATAGTGATACCAAATAATTATGTTATTTTGAAGTCCGTAGAGGTTTTGAGTTCTGCCACTAGAGTTCTCTAATATCAACACAGCTCCTGATTCTCGGAACTGCCGTTAGATGTCTCACCATGCCTTACTAGCGAGGTCCTGGAGCATTTTTGATCAATAATCTTGCAGTCTTCGGTTCTCAAATAATGGCTGGTCTTGGTTAGACGTCATATTATTTAACTATTAATATATGCAGTAAGAATTTATGTAAAAGTTTCAGTGAGACCACAACAAAAATATTAACTATTTTAAATATTTGGCTCATTTATGCTTAAAAAGATTGATGTACGCGATTAAACGTGATTAATAGTCTAGTATTAACTTTAATAGGACGTTACTCTAGTACGACTATGTTGCATTGCTACAATTAAAAAGTGTGGATTGTGAAATGGAATGGATTGATTGTTCTATTGACTGATTTTTTTAACAACGAATAAAATAATGTGTAATTTTTCATGAGACATACTTGCATTTTAATTTATTTGTTCCGTAGATTAAAAAAAAAACGATATTACACGAGACGTTTTACTCATCTATTCATGGCGGGAGTTTCATCCATATCAGCTTATTGGAATACTAAATTACACTCGGAATGAAAAATCATTATAGCCAATATGGACCAGTTCGATAAATTTTGTATCAGCTTATGAAAGCAGATGGCGATGTAAGTGGCGGGGTTTAACAATTATTTCGATTTTTTGTCAAATAAGCTACGTAATGTTGTCCTCGTTCATTAAAGAAAAGGAATCATAATTGTTTCAATCGGGAATTGACTTGAGCCGTTGGCCTCCTAGACAATAATTTTATTGTTGGAAAGTTTCCTCTGTTAAATTTTGTATCAGCTTATAAAAGCAGATGGCGACGTATGTAAGTAATGAGGTTTAACAATTATTTCGATTTTTTTTTTTTGCCTGTTGATAAGGTTTTCTTCATTGATTAATAAGGAATTCAGTACTGTTGAGGGTAAGATATTCCGGTACAGAGTACATTTACAAATTTATTTGTAAGTTGTGAAGCTTGGTTATTAGCCTAACATTTGAAAGGGAGCAAGTTACTTACGTCAGCCAATTAAATAGGCTGATAAATGAAAATAAGACGAAGACCATGGTCATAGGAAGAAAAATAAAGAAGTTAAACTTGGGAATTCTAAATGAGACAGTAGAACAGGTGGACAAGTAAAAAACCTGGGGTGTGCTATAAATAGTAACATGAGCTGCTGCCAGGAAGTCAAAAGGAGGATAGCAATGACAAAGGAAGCTTTTATAGAAAAAGGAGCATCTTCTACGGACCTCTGGAAAAAGAACTAAGGAAGAGACTAGTGAAGTGCTTTGTATGGGACAGAAATAAGGACATTACGATGATGTGAAGAGAAGCGAATAGAAGCATTTGAAATGTGGACATGGGAAAGAATGAAACGTGTGAAGTGGACAAACAAAATAAGAAATGAAATTATGTTGGAAAGAGTGGGTGAAGAAAGAATTATGCTGAAACTGACCAGGAAGAGGAAAAGGAATTGGTTGGGTCACTGGCTGAGAAGAAACTGGCTACTGAAAGATGGAAGGAAGTGTGAATGTTAGAAGAGTTCGGGACAGAAGAAGATATAATGAAGGTTAATTATATTGCAATGACAAATTAAATATTGTAATTTTATTTTAGTGAACAAAATAATTTATTCCTACATATCTGCGATGTATACTCCTTAATATTAAATTAACATCTTTTCCGATAGTGGGTAATAAAATTGGATGTTAACTAGCGCATCTGTGGATTTAATGAAAGAAAACATAATGGTGCTTCATAAATTTGGAAACGTGAAATCAGAAAATATAATATTTCAGTATAAAACTGCAAAAGTAACACTCATATTGTTTAAGTAACAGATTCAAACTGGGCCAATTTCTAAATAAGTGTAAAACGTTATGAAATTTGAAATATACTCGTATTTCGAATAGTGACTACAAAAGGTTTAATTTCAAACTAATCGGTTAGATTTCGATAAGACTCAAGTTTATTTTATAAGACACACCTAATATATTAAAACGTTCCTACATAACTGACTTAAGGTTCATTCAGAAATAAATTTAAATTAATATTGTAAATCATATATGAGGTTTAACCCTTTGAAGCACAAATTAATTTTTTATGTTTTTCATTTCATGGTTCATAACAAAACTTCCATCAATTTTTTCAACATTTTGACTCTGCACACAATTTCAAAACACAGATGGCACCTCTATGTATACTCGAGGTGGTTCCTTGGTGGAATATCTGTCATAAAATTTAGGAAGAAAGAAAACGGTGGTTCTTCTGAATAACCACTGTGTTGCAAAGCGTTAAGACATAAGAATTGTTTTAGTTGAGTAGATTATTTCAAACTCTATATTAAACAATGGACTTGCATATCACATTATTCGTTATTATTTAATACATAAAAATTTAATGTACTTTGTTGGGTACTACTATGGAAACATTTTCTTTTATGGTGCGAGGTTTTGAGTATTTGTACCTTTTCCTAAATATAAAGACATCCAACGTTTCAAAGGCACATGTCGGATTCCTATCAGAAAAGGGTGAAGAAAAAGGAACGGGAACACGTAACAGAACCAACAGATAGCTTTTCCCGTTCACATTTCACTGATTTTCCTTGTGATGGGGGCCGACATATAGTTCCGAAACGTTGGATGCTTCTACATTTAGGAAACGGTGCAAATATCAGAAAACCTCACATCACGTTGATAACAGTGGAAGTATCATATGATACGTTCCCTTTTGTTCTAGGTTTCCTTGAATGCACTTAACTTTAATGCAAAAATTCTTAGGACGTATATTTCGTATATCAACATTCTCGTAGACATGACATGGAGAGGCACAAACGCAAATCTAAAAATTTTGCAAATTCACTCTAATTTTTCCGCATTGACTGAAATGAGTAAAGTAAACTCTATCTTCAGTGGATTTAGTACTGGCAAAAGTATAATTATCTATAGAAATCTAACTAAAGGTTTTGATTTATCTAGAGAAAATCAAAACTCGGCTGGAATTTAATTGGCTATTGAACGATTAGAAGAAGGTATATAAAGATTAGAAGAAATAAAGTACTTTAATACAAAAAAATATTAATTGACTTACTAAACTGACTTGAAAATGTATTATTGTATCATCTTATCATTATAAATATTCCGCTGGATGGCAGTAGTGTGTTATAATTAGCTGTTCTCTTGCTACCAGTTGTGTCAACTATACAGTCTTCATTGAACTCTATGGACGATTATTAGTCAAGAAGGTTTTATTGATTAAGTTTCATTTTTATTAAAATATTTGCATTCCACTTCAATTCATTCATTCATTCATTCATTCATTCATTCATACTGTTCTGCCAAAGGGAAGGTCTTTCACTGCAAACCCAGTATTCTCCAGTCTTTTCTATTTTCTATCTTCCCCCTTAGTCTCCGCATACGATCCATATATCTTAATGTTATCCATCTTCTGCCCCGAACTTTTCTCCCGTTCACCATTCCTTTCCAGTGCATCCTTCAGTAGGCAGTTTCTTCTTAGTCAGTGACCCAGTCAATTTCTTTTTCTCTTCCTGATCAGTTTCAGCATAATTATTTCTAATTCTATTTAATTCAATTATGAATATATATTAAACAATCTCTCATACGTGACTAAGTTATCCATAATCTTATAAAGCAGAAGTTGTAATACAATCTAAATAATATAAACAAGATAAATGATAGAAAAGTTTTAATTAAGGTTGATGAAAGACCATACATGGGAGGGTTTAGCCTCACGATATGATTTGGCATGTTGAGGTCTATTGTGGTCCTTTAAAATGTACACAAGATGTAAACGATATAAACTGCCAAAATTATATAGCCCGTACAAATCGGTCTACTTAACAAAATATCTAGTGAAATTGAATTATTTCTTATAATTTTATTTTTAATTTGTAAAATACCATTTTTTAAGAATAATAGTAGTTTAATTATTTCTTTACGTTTCGACTGAAGGTAAATGTTATTATCAATTATCTTACACCCAACACATACCAATATACAGCAGAGTAACAAACGACTGCTTCAGAGTACATACCGGGCAAAGTAGCCTAAATAATGACTGCGAATTCCCTTTTCCAAAAAAGTTAGACTCACAAAACAAATTTATTTTCTGGAAAATCCATGACACTTACAGAAAAATATTTATTATCTTTTTTCTTCAGTTATCAATGCTCTACCACCTATATTTTTGTCAATTTATATCGTTTACACTCTGTATATAGATTACTGAAAAATTAATAGTAGTCGTTTTCATGTCAGACAGTTTTTTTCATGTTTTTCAAACGGATCGTACTGTACAATAATAATAAAATCCTTAACATTGACCCCTCAAGAAGAGCCTCTTGTGTCGCTCATTTATGACATATAAAAGGACCTGTCCTTGATAAAGAGATGAAGGTAAAATAATATCTCCCACGTTGAATTGCAACGCAGAATAAACTTTACTACTACTACCTACTACTACTACTACTGCTACTAATACTACTACTACTGCTACTGCTGCTAGCCTATTACTACTACTACCACTACTACTATTACTGCTACTATTGCTACTGCTGCTGCTAGCCTACTACTACTACTACCACTACTACTACTACTACTACTACCACTACTACTACTACTGCTGCTGCTGCCCTACTACTACTACTACTACTACTACTACCACTACTACTACTGCTACTGCTACTGCTAGCCTACTGCTACTATTGCTACTGCTGCTGCTAGCCTACTACTACTACTACTACTACTACTACTACTACTACTACTACTACTACCACTACTACTACTACTACTACTGCTGCTGCTGCTAGCCTACCACTACTACTACTACTACTACTACCACTACTACTACTACTACTACTACTACTGCTGCTGCTGCTAGCCTACTACTACTACTACTACTACTACTACTACTACTACTACTACTTAAATTATCTCTTATCTTAAGTGATATAAACGGAGAGTGCCATTGTGAATTATTTGGAATGAGTAAATGCGTGAGAATGAATTAATACAAGACTTTTGTAGAACTAACTATTTTCGTAAAAAGTATTACACTTTTAAAGTCTTGAAAAAAGTACTTCCAGCTTAATCCGAACTGTTAATACAGATATGTAAAAGAGGCGACATGCAATCTCCTCTGTTGAAGTTATATTATGTTGCCGGAATTTGGAAAGCTTAGTGCTGTAGAAAGCACATATTGGCTCACTAGACATAGATGAGATAGGGAATAAGGTTGAGATTGGAAACCTGAGATTGAGAAGGCTGGGAAATGCGAACTTGCATAATAAACGTCGAGGAGGATGCTCTTATTTATCTCCTCAGGAGGGAAAGAGAGGGGCAGGCAGACAGACGCAGAACGAGATAGATGTTCTCGAATATAAAATCGATTTCTCGATAACTTATGTACCTTACCACGCGGACACAAGAAGCCCCTCAGGTGCAGTAAACTTCTGAACAAATAGCATACACCCAATTTCCGCTCAAATGCATTTTTACTACGCCGAGACTTGAGACGAGAGCTGTTTGCTGCCACTGCAGCTTTTTTCAGCCCCAGTTTTTGTAACAATCTCAACAAATACGTAGTAACTGCTATGTGAGTGTCAAACATCGTGAATTCAGGGCTTAGGGATATTGTAATTTACAGCTAGGAATCGGTTCTGATGCTCATCACGATCCCGAGATACGCAAAGTGGATGGCAAACAACAATTGAGTGTATTCATTATCTACATTTATTGTTTCACTCACTCTAATTTTTACTCATTCACTTACTCTTCTCACATATTAATTTACTCTCTCCAATTATTCACTCGCGCTTTTCCTCTTTTTCTCATACTCGCTTTCTCCCTCATATTCACTCGTTTTTTCCTCTTTTCCTCCTATTCAGTCACTCTACCTCTTTCTCTATATTCAATCTCTCCCTCACTTTTCCCCCATTTTCACTCTCCCCTTCCCATTTTCCCTCATATTCAATCGCTCTCTCTCTCCCTCATATTCACTCCCTCCGCCTATACTTCTTATTAACTCTTTTTCACATATTCACTCTTTCCCTCATTTCCCTGATATTTACCCTCTTTCCGTCACATTCAACTCTCCTTCTCTTTCCCTCATATTCGGTCGCTCTCTCTCTTTCCCGTAATTAGGCTACTCCTTCCCTCCCACTATTCCTCATATTTCACTCTTTCCCTACTTCTTACTCTGCTACTCACTCTTTTCTCCTCTCCCTCATAATTATGCATTATCTCCCGCTCTCTTACCATCATATTTACTCTCTCCTTCCCTCTTTCCTTCATATTCACTCCCTCCTCTCCCTCATATGTACTATCGTTCCTCTCTTTCCCTCATATTCACTCTCCCTCTTTCTTTCCCTCATATTCACTCGCCCTCTCTCTTTCCTTCATACTCACTCTCTCCCTCATTTTCAGTTGCTTTCTCCCTCTTTTCCTCATATTCACTCCCTCCCTCTAAAACTTCTTATTCACTATATCCCTCATATTCACTCTTTCCCTGATTATTACTCTCTTTCCGTCACATTCAACACCCCTTCTCTTCTCCTCACATTCAATCGCTCTCTTTCCCTCATTCACTCCTTCCCTCTCTCTATTCCTTATATTCATTCTTTTCCTACCTCTTACTCTCTTATTCACTCTTTTCTCCTCTCCCTCATATGCATTGTCTCCCGCTTTCTTACCATCATATTTACTCTCTCGTTCTCTCTTTCCCTCATACTCCCTCCTCTCCCTCATATGCACTCTCCTTTTTACCTCATATTCACTCTCCCTCTCTCTTTCACTCATATTCACTCTTTCGCTGTCTATTACCCTCCTATTTACTTCTTCCTTATTTCCCTGATATTCACTCTCTCCCCTCCTTTCCCTCATATTCACTCTCTCCCTTCTATTTCCTCATATTCACTCGCTCTCCCCTCTCTCATTCACTCGTCTCCTCTGTCTCTCGTTTGCTCACTCTTATTTCCTTAAATATTCAATATCTTGATAGAAGGTAAAGGATACTCGTACATTTGTGTAATATCTCGGTGTAGAGTGAGCTATGTAGTGAGTTAGTATATTGTTAATGGAATGATTTTCAGTCCGAATCAAGTCGTTAAGATTAGTAGCAGAGTGTGTGGTACTATAAAATGTTGACGACTGTTCATTTAGGGTGCTAATAAAATATTTCCATAAATCCAAATTCTGACCGTTCTCTAAGCATGAAATAGACCTATAATATAACAAAATGCACTAAAAATGTATAATAATACGTCATCTTCGTGCAGTGTGTACTTTTTTCACGCCTCATATTCCCAACCAACTGGACAACAGAAGCAGCATTCGCCATCTGCTGGCCCTGCACGAGTGTCCATCTGCTGGCGCCGCTGTACGAGAACTACATGCAGCAGCGGAGCGAGATTGGAGCCGACTCTCTAGATGGGGGTGTATGCAATTGGCTCCATCTAAAATACATTGATGGAAAACGTAATACGTCGAAAAACACGTCACACATTACAATTGGAAAGTATTGCATGATATGTAGTTAACAGCATGCTGCGATCATTCAAGGAAAGAATATCGTGGCATAGATTGGGTTCAGGCTGAACGATCATTAGAAAATGATGCGGATCACAGACACTCATTTAGCAGTGCTTATAAGTTACATGTCCACTATTGTATGTTCCTTACTTGAATATCGACGAAATCAGGTCAAGATAATGAAGTCCAAATAATAGAATGTTCATAATTTCGAAGTCCACAAAAGAATTTGCTAATTGTGTGATGTCTAATTTTTAGGTAAGTCCGTTAGCAAAGTTCATTATTAAGTATTTAGGCCTATAAAAGCACAATATTACGTGTAGTAAAAACAATTAGACGTGAAATGAAAAAAATCATGTTTCTTTTAAGAATAATACATAATACCATTAATTTAATTGCAGCTCCGCATCTTCATGGAGTTTCAAAAAACAGAAAATGCCCTTCAGATTATTTGCTATACTTTCTTCACTCTTGCATACATACAAGTAATAATTTTATTCTGAGCAATTTGCTCTACATGTCGTGAATTCGGGACGTTTGACTTTTAATGGGCAGTGTAACATTTTGGTAGCCGCTAAAAAGCTACATAGGCGTAATGGTAACTTTGTTATTCCTGTAGTCTTTTCTAATTAACTCCGTGTATTTCCAAATTGACACGTGATAATATGTGACAATTACTTCAACTACATTTATATTGCGTTCTCGAGACATTAAAACTTCATCATGAAAATTCTATATTTCAGGTCCGAATCTGGTAGCCTCGCTCTTCGTCCTTCCCTGATTGTATGTTCTCCTTACATGAAGCTCTTTCCATGTGCAATGCTAATTCCGTTATAATCGGATACAATTCTGTATACAAAATTATCGAATACTGTAGAAATGATGAAGATAACAATTTTTTTTTGTATACAATAAATATGTGGTTGGCGAGTTGGTATATCACTGGCCTTCTATGTCCAGGTTGAGGGTTTGATCCCGGGTCAGGTCGATGGCATTTAAGTGTGCTTAAATGCGACAGGCTCATGTCAGTAGATTTACTGGCATGTAAAAGAACTCCTGGGGGACAAAATTCCGGCACACCGGTGCCGCTGATATAACCTCGGCAGTTGTAAACGTCGTTAAATAAAACATAACATTTAACATTTAACAATAAATATTTGTTTTTTCTAATGAACTGGAAATGCTTCGGCCCCCATAATTAATTTTAAGAATCTAGCACTTAATACAGAAGTGCATAGTCAAGCTTGTATGGGCAGTAGCACGCTGTATAGAACAAGAAGGAGTCATACTTTATTAAATTTATTTATTTATTTATTTATTTATTTATTTATTTATTTATATATTTATATTGGCAGAGTTAAGGCCATAAAGCTTCCTCTTCCACGCAACCAGTATTAGAAAAACAGCGAATATAAAAATGGCAGAAATACAGGAACAATATACAATTAATAATAATAATAATAATAATAATAATAATAATAATAATAATAATAATAATAATAACAACAAAATGAAAAATGTCCTTATTATATGGAAAACATTGCATTATTAAAAAATGCAGTATTCAGAAATGTTAAATTAGTATTATTCAACCCCTTTGTCGACCCCTTTCGCAAATACAGAAATTTGCCTCCAGAATTGCAGCTAAAATTAATTGATATTTCACATACTGCACTGCTGGAATGTACGTGTAAGGACAAGGACTTCTTTAGCTTTTATAATTCCTTAAACTGTAAACTGTGCTGAAGATTCGTAAATTTGCAGCGAAAATAGCCTATTAGTCCATTACGATTTTCACTAGCGCATACGTACCGGTAGGTCTTCATGAACCTAACAAAGCCAAGATTAAGGGTCAAGCAATTCTTTCATGATAAGCGCCCTATGATTAGATTTGTTTCTTTAAATAACCTTTTGTGAGGCGTAATAAGGCTAGTGTGAGGCGAAAATCGAAGATATTCTGGCGAAATTTTATCATAAAAGGTTTATTTTCGCATAACAGTATTGCTATTATGACGAAAATGATGTAATACTCCAGCAGTTTCGAAAGTTGTAGGCCTATACGTAAACGCAGTGTCTTTTTAAGTTATTCATTCTGTATTGAGGAGTACAAGTAACATTTTGTTAGTTATTCAAAATCGTACATATATAACATCTACTGCTGTCAAACAATTGTATTGCGTTTATTAGAGATGTCTAAACAAAAGTATAAAGAGTTCTTGCATTTCGACTTCATAATATTCATTTTGTTCACTTTTGTCGTTTGGTCGCTCCTATTTGTACAACCACGCTGAAGAACCCTAAGCTCGTTCCCGGGCTGTTTCTCATACATTTCTAACTTAATATAAATTAATTTTAGCATTTCCATACCAAATAAATGGGTTTTGGAACTATGGACATTTTACAGTATGGACATTACACTGAGTGGCAGGTTATTTATGAAATGTGACCTCGGTATACAGTAGGCCAATACGGATCACGGAGCGAATGCTTTTATTTTTAAAAAGTAATATACTAACGCATATCATTCACTGAGGTATTGTAACTGTCTACCTTCATTTTTCACACATTTCTGGTATCTGACCAACAGACATACTTACGGTACATCAGAGTTCTATTCATAGTAGAGGACACCAGGCAAAATTTGCTGGCCGCTTCTCGCCGAGGTTGAATTTTACCTTTCGAGTCCACATACGACTAGCTTATAAATGAAACCGTTTCAATAACAACAAGACGGACAAAACTATATTGTCGTGATGATGAAACATGTAAGTAATCGCGAAACATTGGAGGTTGAAGTCCAAAGGGAAAACCCAACTTTTCCTCTAAATACTTCCTGTTCCTTGCGATCATAGTTGTGTTTGAATAACTTGTTAAGGTAAAGTGAACCCTATTAGAGCCTAAATCGGCCCAGAGGGTGGCGGGCGATTAAGGCTCCGACCTTTGCATACAGTCGACATGAATGGCAATAGACATGTCAGTTCTACGTGTCCGCCGTCTATATCCTGAAGAAAATGTACCTTGGTACTTATTTCTGTTAGACTGAGGAAACTCCAAGGCCATAGTGCGGACGAAAGGATTTGTACAATACCCACTTACTGGCTTTTAAGGAACCGGAGGTTCAATGCCGCCCTCACATAAGCCCTGGTCCCTATCCTGAGCAAGATTAATCCATTCTCTGTCATCATATCTCACCTCCCCCAAATCCATTATAATATTATCTTCCCATCTACGTCTCGGCCTCCCCAAAGGTCTTTTTCCCTCCGGCCTCCCAACTAACACTTTATATACATTTCTGGATTCGCCCATACGTGCTACATGCCCTGCCCATCTCAAACGTCTGGATTTAATGTTCCTAATTATGTTAGGTGAACAATACAATGCGTGCAGTTCTGTGTCGTGTAACTTTCTCCATTCTCCTGTAACTTCATCCCTCTTAGCCCCAAATATTTTCTTAAGAACCTAAGAACCCTTAACCTATGTTCCTCTCTTAAAATGAGAGTCTAAGTTCACAACCATATAGAACAACCGGCAATATAACTATTTTATAAATTCTAACTTTCAGACTTTTTGACAGCAGACTGGATGATAAAAGCTTCTCAACAGAATAATAATAAGCATTTCCCATATTTATTCTGTGTTTAATTTCCTCCCGAGTATCATTTATATTTGTTACTGTTGCTCCAAGATATTTGAACTTCTCCACCTCTTCAAAAGATAAATTTCCAATTTTTATATTTCCATTTCGTACGATATTCTCGTCACGAGACATAATCATATACTTTGTATTTTCGGGATTTACTTCCATACCTATCTCTTTACTTGCTTCAAGTAAAATTCCCGTGTTTTTCCTAATCGTTTGTGGATTTTCTCCTAACATATTCGCGTCATCCGCATAGACAAGCAGCTTATGTAACCCGTTCAATTCCAAACCCTCTCTGTTATTCTAGACTTTCCTAATGGCATACTCTAGAGCAAAGTTAAAAAGTAAAGGTGATAGTGCATCTCCTTGCTTTAGCCCACAGTGAATTGGAAAACATCTGACAGAAACTCACTTATACGAACTCTGCTATACGTTTCACTGAGACACATTTTAATTAATCTAACTAGTTTCTTGGGAATATCAAATTCAATAAGAATATCATATAAAACTTCTCTCTTAACCGAGTCATATGCCTTTTCGAAATCTATGAATAACTGATGCACTGTACCCTTATACTCCCATTTTTTCTCCATTATCTGTCGAATACAAAATATCTGGTAATTGTTGATATATTACGTCTAAAACCACACTGATTATCCCCAATAATTTAATCTACATATGGAGTTAATCTTCTCAAAAGAATATTGGACAAAATTTTGTACGCCGTCAACAAAAGTGATATTCCTCGAAAGTTACTACAGTTAGTCTTGTCCCCCTTCTTAAAGATAGGTACGATTATGGACTCCTTCCATTGTTCTGGTACAATTTCCTTTTCCCAAATGGCAAGTGCAAGCTTATAAATTTCATTAGATAATGTGCTTCCACCCTCTTGCATTAATCCTGCTGTAATTTGATCGATACCTGGAGACTTATAATTTTTCAGATGTTCTATCGAATTTCGACTTCAGAAAGTGTGGGTTCGGGTATAAATGGCTCAGCAGTTTGTATTTCAATTTCGTCCCGATCATTTCTATTTGGCCTATGTATATTTAGTAGTTGTCCAAAATAGTTTTTCCATCTGTTCAGGATTGAATGAGCGTCTGAAAACAAGTCACCATTCTCATCCTTGTTCACGTTTACCTTTGCCTGATATCCATTCTTGAATTCCTTTATGCCCTTATATAAATCTCTAATGTTTTTATTTTTACTATTATTTTGTTTCTACCTCATTCAGTTTTTCCTTCAAGTAATCTCACTTTTTATTCCTAAGCGTACGATTTGCTTCGCGTCTTTTATTGAAATAATTATCTCTATTCGCCTCAACTGGACCTGTAAGAATTTCAATTTTGCCTCTTCCTTCTTTCTACTACCATGCAACAATCTTTATCAAACCACGGTTTCTGTTTCTTAGTTTCATAATAACCTATGCTCTGTTCAGCTGCAATTTTGATATTATTTCGGATATTTTCCCACATGCTATTAACATCTAACTCTTCCTCAACTTCGTCGGAACTTGTTAATAGGCAAACCTATTTGAAATTTCGACCTGATAATGTTGCTTAGTTTCCTCGTCCTTTAATTTCGGAATATTGAATATTCTAATATTAACTTGTTGCTCTACTCGTTTGGCTACTGATAGTCTTTCTCGTAGTTCTCCAATTACCAAATAACGGTCAGAATTACAGTCTGCCACCCTGAAGGTTGGAATGTCTACTATAATAGTATGTCTTCTTTTATCTATCAAGATGTGATCTATCTGGTTATGTGTCAATCCATCTGGTGAAGTCCAAGTATATTTATGTATATCCTTATGGGGGAATGTTGTACTTTTGAAAATTAAATTTTTTGATGTGGCAAAGTTGACTAACCTAATACCATTGTCATTACTAGTTATGTGTAGGCTCTCTTTTCCAATAGACGGATTGAAAATATCCTCCCGTCCTACTTCAGCATTGAAATCCCCCAATAAAATTTTCATGTGAAATCTAGGCAAATGATCAAAAGTCTGTTCAAATTCCTCATAGAAGCTATCCTTTATATGGTTGTCTTTCTCTTCTGTAGGGGCATGAGCATTTATAACTACGATATCGCACCATCTACCCTTAAGTACTAAATACGATAACCTATCACTGATAAATTCGACCTTTTTTACGGCTGATTTTATTATTTTATGAATAAAGAATCCTGTCTCTAATTGGTGATTATCATTTCCTTCCCCATAATACAATAAATAATCTCCTATTTGTGTTATGCCGTTCCCATCTAACCTAGCCTCCTGTACTCACACAAAGTCTATTCTATATCTGGTTAGTTCTTTTGCTACTAATGTTGCCCCTCCTGTTCTATAAAAACTAGTTACGTTCCAAGTACCAAATCTCAAAACCTTATTCCTTTGCTGTGGTCGTGCCAGGGAATCAGTCCCATTCTCAGGATTATTTGAAGTATTCGTAACAAGCTGTTTTTTTACGGTGATGGGTTGTTAGCCCTTCGCCCAACCCCCAAGCTGGGGGACCACCCCTTATCGGCTGTCCGCGACTGCTTATTCAATATATTCACAGCTACCCTCCATATCTGGAGGCCGTCTCCTCGATCCGCAACCTGAGGACGCGCCATGCCGTGGTGACAGGGACCCACAATACATGGGATTTGAACAATAGAGAAAATAAAAAAAATTGAACCCACGACCTTCCGTCTTTGCAGTGGATGAACTCTTACTGGTACCATTACTACCCCCTTTATTTGACCATCAGATTTTGACTCAAATCCTTCAGACATGACACATTTCTATACAGACACATAGTGGGATTATCAGACAGTGAGGGCAACACAATGCCGAACGAAATTTAAGAGAACACAAGATACCACGCTCGTAACTTACTAAAATTCTTGTTCTAGGCGGAATTTCAACCTTTGACTTGGGTTTCATGCACTGTGGCTAGCTGCTTGCTAGATGTTGTCTCTATTATTTGTAGGGGACGGGCGAACCCTGGCGCTACGTTCCAAGAGAGCTATGACACTGACTCCCAGCTGGGCTCATTTCCAACCCACACCATCTGACGACGCTAAGGTTCACTGAGTATCCAGGAATCGAGCAGACAACATTGTTTATTCCTAGACCAGTCCCCTTCGTACGTCGGCATCCAGGATCAAGGAATGATATGGAATGGTGGTGGTATGGAGATCGGACAAAATAATGTTGGTGCACCATGGATAAATGGGAGAATCCAGTAAAGAACCACAACCGAGTGAAAGAAAGAATGAAACAAGGGGGAATGGGAATCTAAGGAATTAAAACGGAACGCAATCGCATGCACTTGCAACTGTAGTTGGGCTGAGAGGAAGTGTCTGTGTGAGCTCCAAGTCTGTTGGTCACTTATCTCACTCCGAATTTGTCGTTCCGTTAACTCCAACTGCGACTTATACCCATATGTATGACATCAGACAGGACTCGAACCCGAACCGTCTGCCTGACAGGCTGAAAGTCTAAACCACACATCCACCACAGAAACAGAAACGTTGCATACACCATGACCGCATGATTAATGTTCGTTCTTCCTCCATATCCGCATGAAGTAGGCCTGAATGAACATAACAACTTCAGTTAGTCAGTTATTGCCTGTACTTGCGTTAGAATCTTGTTCCGTTAGTAAGTTCATCAAATCTATTGTAATTCAATTGCCGTACCCACACTGGGATTCCAAACGCTTGGCCTCAAGGACGCTTGACATACACGTTAACTATGTCACCGAGTCAGCATCAGATCTCGTTAGGATGTCATGGATTAAGGTGTGCCAGGAAGCTGTAATATTGAATCGAGTACTGCACAGCATTCTCCTTGTTCCTAGGCTACACAACACAAAAATCAGGAAGTAGAGGCACAAATTGCTATGCGCTTCGCTTCACTGGCTGAAGTTCTTTTTCTGGTTCCCGCTACAGAAAAACTGTTTATGTATGTTAACAGAACTGCATTATTTGGGTAAAGGGAGATAAGTCATAAAAATGAGTTTGTACATAAATGAAAATTAAACTTGGAACCCTTGTTGCAAATAATTTTCTACACAAATAAAACACATCAACTGCTAGTATTCTTTTGATATTTGCACACTCACTTGTATAATTTAACTTGTGTGTTTATCTGGGGAACAAAATTCCATCTGCACAAAAAACTGACATCCTCCTTTACCCGAACACCACAGTATTTGTGTTCCACACATCTATTGTATCAGTTGCAGTCCTATTAAGTAATGCGTTGCAAAAACTTTTTTTTTTCACTGACTTAATTTAGATTTCATACCAAAGGGCAGAAAATGCTTAGCCCCTAAAATATTTATCGACCTTCCTCAGTGCAGTAAAATCTCATTTGGAGAGACAGTGGCAATTGACAAGGAATCGAGATTTTTCTGAAATCCTTTTAGCTTACAGCCGATAGAAGATCCTGAGAGTTTATAACTTGAATTGATAAATCTACAGAACAGCACGCCATTCATATTCCAGCGAAATCAGAAATCGAACTGTTCGCAATGCTTCCACATTATGTGCTTGAGGCAGCGCTTAATACAAGAAAGAAGTGTAAAAGCTCTCAATGTACAGAGAGAGCTCAGAAGTAAGTTTATTTCATTTGCCGTGACATGTAAAAAATACTTCATTGAATTTGTGATTGTTTGCGAATACAGACTATTAGCTTTCTGAGAACAAAGTAATACTCTTTAATGTATAAAAACTTGTAAATTCTCCCGTTCTATGTTTCAAATAAGATATATAATAAGAAATATGAACATAGCATATAGTGTAATAACAAATAAGTGTTGCAGCTGTATTTGTTGTATCTTGAAAAGGTTGTATTCAGTTTGTGTTTCCAGTACTAAACTAATTTACAAAGCTAGGAAATAATATAATTTTGTTATGTATGTTTAGGTACAGTCTGTCTAAAATTACTATAATTATTGTACCATGCGTCATTCTGAAATTCAAATCATGGCATAGATATCACGACCACCTGCGTGAGCAGCCAGAGCGCACCGTGGCAGTGAACTCCTTTAGCAGCGAAACTACAAACAACTTGTAATTGCTACGGCTGGCTCCGTCTGTCTTTCTCTCTTTCCAGGTTTTTTAGCACTTTGTGAGTACGAATTGCCCGCCGGCTTTTCTCGAAGATAGGGAGCGGTCTCGTCCTCCAAGACGGTGTTAGGAAGGTGCCTCCAGACCTTCTCTTTCAAATCCACATCGGATTACTTGTCATTCTTGGACTAAGTAAGCAGTCATGAATACTTACTTTGAGGTTTGATATATTGTAAATTCAGTGGTTAGGAGTGAGATAATTGTAAATGTAAGAGTTCTTAAGCAAAATTGATCTCTGAAGAAGCTTATTATTATTATTATTATTATTATTATTATTATTATTATTATTATTATTATTATTATACAAATAATCTGGCTTTCAGGTAAAGCTTACTTTAATAATTTCAAGGTAAAAATTGTTCCGAAGTCAAACATCGAACCTGGGACCTTGGTTGAGCGCGCCAACGCTCTATAGTGACTGAGTCACATAGGAACTCTGCCAGACTTCGAGTCAGTTATTATCGCCGCGCCAGCCACAGTAACGACCGGCAGATCAAAGAAAAGATTAACAACAATAACAGACCTGTCGATTGCATACTGTTCTAAAGCGATGTTGTCGCGTCTTTTTCAAACTGCAGGGCGTACAAACGAGAAACTCGACTACTTTATAATACATAGTAATAATAATAATAATAATAATAATAATAATAATAATAATAATAATAATACTTTCATGCTATTTAACTACATTAATTAAATAAATATCTAAATTACAGTTATTAATTACCTGACATCCTAGCTCTCATCTGAACTGCTTCCTTCACTGTCATTGTCACCTACGCTTATAATGAACGAGTCTCTGTCGTTTTCAGAATCGCGAACAATATATTGGCGTTCTATTTCTCTTGTCCTGTTAACACACTTTGTCCACACTTCCGAATTTATTAGTTCAACACATTCTCCTATAGTTCTGCATACACTGTCACTACGTGATGGAGTCACATTTCGTTTTCGAACTTCATGTTTTAAGCGCGCCCAAATAAGTTCAATAGCATTTAAATTACAGTGATATGGGGACAACCGCAAAACCTCATGGCCGAAATCTCTTGCAATTTTGTCAATGACAAAACTCTCTACTGATATTAGCTTCTTTTATGAGTTCAAGCAATACAGATATAGTGGGGAGTGGATTGGGTACTTCTAGATTGTGTTGTACCATGAAGCTAATAATATCATCGTTTCTTGTGGATCTATTTGGTAGCCTAAACTGTAGTCTGGAATGATAAGCAACGTTATCCGTTACAATTATACACAGAGGGCTTGTTGGAAGATTTTTCATTAATTTGTTTGTAAACCAGTCCTCGAAAATTTCAGAATTCATTTCATAATGTGAATCTGCTTTAGAGTCACCTATATTTCTAGCTGAAACAATTTGGAACCCAGCCGTCATTACTACCTGCGTGCAAAACCATAATTCGTTTCCCACGAGATACAGGGGCATTGAAGGCACATGAGCAACTCCCATCATCCCAACTTTTTTTGGGGACATCATGTGTGTCATACCATGTCTCGTCCAAAAATATAATTTTATGGCCTGCCGATCTTTTAGAACGAAGTGTGTTCAAATATTTGTACCTCCACGTTACTATTCTCGACGACTCCATTATCACGCGTCTTTTGTTAAGAACTCAGAACCTGAATCCTAACTTTTTCAATAGTTCTCTCAGTGTTGTTTCTTTGTAGGGGAATTCACACCTTTTTTGAAGTTCTATTAATATTTCACTAACTGTTGGCGACTGTCTATTTTTAAAAAAATCATACACCGTTTGATGAATCAGATCGCAGGTGAAGTTATCAACTTTTTCAAATTTCTGTTTTTTATTTTTACATTTGTTGGGTGTTTTAGGACCTCTTTCTACAACTCTGCTTACGGCTTGCCTACAATCCAACAGCTTTTGAGGTCTCTGTAATCGGTCCCTTGCCCAATTTATTACTTTTGACGTAGCCATACACATTACAAATTATTTTCTGAGACTGTTTATTCAATGTCCCCATACATTTTCTACCTATAATTGTCTTACTTCTACTAGTTGAAGGAACACACGCATTTACATTACTTTCAACTTCATCATCGCCTTCCCACGGCCTCCACATCTTAAATATTAACACCAACTTATAACTTCCACTTGAAATGCTTTACTAAACTGAACGAACATTTGTTATTAAAAATGGCAACCTTGGTTCTTACTCCACGTGGACTTGATATGTACACGTCAAAATTCAATCCTGGATTGCCATTGGCAGCAACCGTTTTTTGTAGAATGTGATTGGAGCGGTGGGACTAAAATAACCACAATCACAAGCGAAAAACAATGACATATAAATATCAAAGACTCGCCGGTCGTTACTGTGGCTGGCGCGGCGATAATAACTATTATTACTATTATTACAGCGGGTTGACAAGACGTCATAGGCCCAACATTGAGTGCACACTTTATATGGGACGTAAATTTGTGCTTTTCTGTCATTGTGTATTATACAAATCCGGCTTTCAGGTATAGCTCCCTGTAAAGCTGACTTCAATAATGTCAAAGGAGAAATTATTCTGGGGCCAGTCATCGAACCCGGGACCTTTGCCTGAGCGCGCTAACGCTCTACCGACTGAGCCATCTAGCCGGAGTCTGATAGAGTTCCTGGGTGGCTTATTCGGTAGAGCGTTGGCGGGCTCAGAAAAAGGTCCCGGCTTCGATGTCCGGCTCTGGAGCAATTTTTTCCTTGAAATTATACTACTACTATTATTACTATGCTTTTTGAGTAAATGAAAATTGTCCTAAATATTAGGACGCATACTGTTTCAGTAGTATTTTTTGTCAATTCTGCGGGACTTCTTCTCTAAAACTTCAATCACTGTGCCGTAAAATGACACTTGTACCAAGATTCCTGAAAATAGCAAAGATAATTCTTGGTTTTCTTGCTTATATTAAAAAGTTGCGGCATGGTGGCGTCTTTGCTTTATTGCTTCACACTTCTTGTCATATTTAAGACCACCAAATGACTTTTTCCACAAACTTTTCAGCACACAGTTACAGTCCGATAAACTAGGGACGTTTGAAGAGCCTACTATTAATTAAAATCCTGGACAGTAGTCCATCCAGTTCAGTAACAACGCTAATTCATATACATACCACTGAACTATTTCAAACTTCACATGAAAATGAACTGAAATGCAATAACAATTATACGGGGTGGAAGAGGACCGATGCACCAAAATTTAAGAGGTGATTGTACATATTAAATATAACAATACTTTTATTACATTTTTCCTTCGATGAAGCATCGTTAAGGAGAAAAAAATAGTCCTTTCCCAATATTTGCAGCGCTCTATTGTGGTAATGGCGTGAGAGAAATGGCTAATTCATATATAAGCAGATAGGTAAAAATAATCTGAACGTAAATGTCTTCAATATTTTTTGGCAAATTAAACCGTTTAACCATGAATTTAAATTGAATAATTGCGAAAATCGTTAAAATAAATCTTACAATGCAGTGCACTGTCGCGTGTCACTAAGTGTGAATACAGCAGTGGGAGAGGGGAAGGTAAAGAGTGCATGCCGCGCTTGTTACACTTATTGCAGTAGCCGTGACGTTGCCAATTCAGACTTTTCAACAAGATAATCTTCTGTCATTAAAACTGTAGTGGTAGACAGCAAAGTTAAAGTGTACATGAAAAATATGCCAGAAAGAAGTTCTAAATTTCTTTAAAAAAGTACAACACAATTATATTACCAATTGCAATCACCTTATACAGAAACCATCATTATCTGTCTCTACATCTGCATCTTTCCTCAAACATCTCCGATTTTTGTAACTTAAAGAAAAAGATTCACAACGCAGCTGTACGGATGTTGTGAAAGTTGCTGAGGTTCTCCCTATAGATGTTCCTACTGACATCCTGCAAGAAGAGTAGAAAATGCTGCAGTTAGAAGAGGGTCAAGTAAATGAAAAATCTGTGATTGATGAATTTTGGAAATCATTTACGAATCTCAGATATTCATGTGACTTGCTTAAGTACCCAAATGTTGCAGAAGTAATGAATAGGCCTATTTATTTGTTTCTGTCCCATGAGAGAGCAGATGTAGAGAGGTTTCTCTAAGTCAGGTACAATTTCAACTGAAGACAGGGCATCCTTTGTCAGTGGGAACGTTAAATACACGATTGAATATTGAAGATGCTTTAAAAACTATGAAAATCAACCAGAATTAGTCCCAATCATTAAATAATTACTAGGTTTGGTGAGTTCTGCACACTCTTCTTACACTGCATACCTAGAAATGATGAAAATGGAGCAACAATTACAGCCAAAGAAAATCAGGTAGAAGAAAAGAACATAAAAATGGAACAAGAAAGTAAGTTAAAAAAATACAAAGTGAAGTATTGAAAAGCTAGAAATAGGCTTTCAAATAATTAAAAAGGTCACAGTGATAAAATGAAAATAAGTGACAAGCTTTTTGCAGCAGATCAGTGTAAGTTAGGAAAGGTTTGAACAAAAGTGATCTTAAGAAGCAAAGATTTCTCATGCAATTCTACAAGAGAAAATCATAAAAGAAGAAAAGAATATGTTTAAAAGAGCAGACAAACGAGAAATAATTTAGGTAAGAGAAAAATCTCCTATTATCATTTTTGTAGTAAATATAGTTATGTTTTTTTCTAATAGTAAACAAAATCCTGTCTGTTTTTCACATTTATTTACGGTAATTTTACTGTTCATGTATACTTAATGTAATTTGTTTTCAAGCTTATCCAAATAATGTTGTAATAATAATAATAATAATAATAATAATAATAATAATAATAATAATAATAATAATAATAACAAAAATTATGATGTGGGTGGATCGGATGGCTATAAGGGGTGATGTGGAGGCCATTCATAAAAAATATTTAAAATACATTTTGCCATTTACTTTTTAATTACAGTTGACTTACTTTGTGGTTATTTTTCTAACTGGTTACTTTTCAACTTTTCTGATTATATTACTGAGTTGTAGCGCTGTGCAACTGCCATTGACTCTTTGTTTCCCGCCTGCGGCGTTTCATGGCCAAGTAAAATGGAAAATATTGAAGGTACCTGCTCACTCGTAATGGATAGCTCACACACTGTAAAGTGAAGGACCAGATTTCACTACAATAACGAATGGATTCCGTAAATAATTGCTTATCTATAGATCTAAGTAATGAGATGGTAGAACAAGTGGACAGCTTCAAATACTTGAGGTCTGTTGTAACTAGTAATGAACTGCTGCCAGGAAGTCAAAAGAAGGATAGCAATGGCAAAGGAAGCTTTTAATACAAAAGAGCATCTTCTGCGGATCTCTGGAAAAAGGACTAAAGAAGAAACTAGTGAAGTGTTCTGTATGGAGTGTGGTTCTATATGGGTCACAAACATGGACATTACGACGAAGTGAAAATGAAATGTGGATGTGGAGAAGATTAGAGAGGGAGAAATGGACAGACAGAATAAGAAATGAAGCTGTGCTAAGAAGAGTGGTTGAAAAAAATGATGACACTAGTTAGGAAGAGAAAAAGTCATTGGCCGGGTCACTGACTATAAAGAAACTGCATACTGAAAGATGCACTAGAAGGAATGGTGAAGAAGTAGATAGGCCTATCAGATGATAGAGAACATTAAGATATATGTATCGTATGGGAAAACTAAGAGGAAGGTGGAAAATTAGAATGCTGGGTTTGCAGTGAAAGACCTGCTCTTGGACAGAAAACTATGGATGAATGAGATTTGATTAGGATTGACATTGTGTTAACCAATCCTTCGATGACTAGATTAGGCTGAAGCAAGTTTTGAGTTCTAATCTGTAGAAAAGGAAGACAACAAGAGGAGAAGAAAGAAAAAGAAGAGAATAACAAAGAAATTCTCAGCTCACTTTCATGTCGTTTCAGACAACTATTCCATCGTCTTTTGTTTTACGGCAACAGCGTCATATATATATATATATATATATATATATATATATATATTTTTTTTTTTAAGTCTTGTGTTCTTCTTGTTCGTCTTCACTTAACTGTTCAACTGTGTCATTAATTGATATCGAGAGGCAAGAGATTGATCTCCAATGTTCGGAAAAGTCCTCACTGTATATACAATCAGATCTCATGCCTAACTGGGGAAGGTGTGACTACATAAATTCTTGTAGCAAAGCAGTAGAGCAGGTTTAGCGTGGCTAAGATTGGGGGCATGGAAGGGTAATAAAATTGTCAACGAAGAAGGAGAGGTCCACATCTGTGGAGTAACGGTCAGCACGTCTGGCCGCGAAACCAGGTGGCCCGGGTTCGAATCCCGGTCGGGGCAAGTTACCTGGTTGAGGTTTTTTCCGGGGTTTTTCCTCAACCCACTAGGAGCAAATGCTGGGTAACTTTCGGTGGTGGACCCCGGACTCATTTCACCGGCATTATCACCTTCATTTCATTCAGACGCTAAATAAACTTAGATGTTGATACAGCGTCGTAAAATAACCCAATAAAATAAAAAGGAGAGCGCCTTTGTCCACTGTGCGGAGAAAAGGACTCCTGGACACATATTTTATTACAGTGTGTCGAATTGGAACATAGCCGGAGAAAATATCTACCACCCTCGATGCTAAGTCAGAATAGGAGTTCGCTTGCATGTCTTAACCTCATTGGGGAGCAGAGAATACGAACAAAAGACTGGATTGTTCCTCTTGAAGGTGAGACAGATTAGAACTTCAGCTGTTGAAGTTTGTGATGCGAACTGACGAAGGAATAATGGTATCTATTCAATTATACAGTACACTTTTATATCTGTTTAGGTTAGAATATATTATGCAGGGTGATTCACGAGGAAAGGT
The DNA here is from genome assembly GCF_040183065.1 of Periplaneta americana. Taxonomy (NCBI): domain Eukaryota; kingdom Metazoa; phylum Arthropoda; class Insecta; order Blattodea; family Blattidae; genus Periplaneta; species Periplaneta americana. The sequence goes on from NC_091117.1 coordinate 94,192,275, forward strand.
AAAAAATTTAGGATGTGAATTCTGAAGTCATTCTGAGTCAAAAAGTTCATATGAATATGGGTCCGTTTTCGAACGGTTACGGAGATATGGCTCTTTGATTTCACAAAAACTTCTGCGATTTCACTCTGCTAACTTGCATTTAGAGACAGATAACGGACAAATTTAAAGTATATATTCACGTATGCATACATACCTAATATTCTAGACGTTGGGGTCGATGTTTTCGCACATTTTTAAAGGTACTTCCTTCTGCTTCAATGCACTGTTGCGCTCGGGCGTGAATAGCGCTCATCGCTCGGGAGAGTTGCACGTGGCTGTCTTTATGCCGCATCCAAAATACGGTCGATTAGCGCCTCTCTCGTTTCCCCGTTCCTTTGCTATACCAAGTCTTTCATCCAACCACAAACAGTAAGTACTCTTCGATATGGTACCCTTCTGTTCGGAAAGCGTCGTTCATATTCAGCGACGGCACGCAAGGAACTTCCATCGCACAAACCATAAACATACACAATATCGGCGTATTCTGTAGTCGGAAATTTATAAGGCATCTTGAAAAACACAACTTAACACTTCTGATAACTGTACCTGTATAACTACTGTACTCTAGGTAGCTGCCTGAACTGCTGTGAATTGATAAGTGATAGTGTAGACTATTTGTGTTATCTGCGGGTTCTGTGTCATTACATCAGACAAGGGCAGGCGATTAGACATTTGTAATGCCCCACGACCCGGTTTCTTTCTCTTATCTACATCGCTCACAATGCAGAGTCCAATGTTACGTCATTCATTGCGGTCGGTGACCTTGTCTCAAGTTCTCAAGTCAGCAGCGTATGGTAACGTCTGATTCACATTGGGGCGAGACGTTTTACCAAAAAAAAAAAAAAAAAAAAATGCATCTAGCTCCGCCATCGTTCGAAAACGGACCTATGTTCACATAAACTTTTTCACTCAAAATGGCCTAAGATATCATATCCTAAATTTTTTACCTTTCCTCGTGAATCATTCTGTATAATATGTTTTGTTTGTGCATTTTCATTTTAATCTGTGTGTTATTTTAGAGATTGGTTGAATCTAATCATAAGTGAGGGGGGTGAAACCTACAAAGTAGGACTTGTTTTAGGTACAAAGCACGTACGGTCAGAATACCCGTACATTGCATTTAAGAGAAAATTATGGTAATATAGTACATCTGTATGTATAATATTGCTTAATAAATCCATCTATCTAATCCCCTGTTCACAGTGTTCGTGATTTTCTGTTATTCTATTACAAGAATGTTGCAATTATTCAAAATCTTTTCGATAAACTTAAAGTTATGAAGTACAGAAATTACAGATTTTAAGTAGTTTAAATTCGAAATAAATAATCACTCAAGAATAAAGTAGTCTATAGGTCCACATAAATAATCACTCAAGAATAAAGTATAGGTCCACATAACGAATACTTTATTTTAAATAAATACAAGCTACAAGATGTAAGTCAAGCATTTAAATGTATAACTTTCTCCCTGTTAGTTCAAGTAAAATGTCTGATTTCATAAATTGGCTTAGCTAATAAAATTAGCAATTAAAATGCAAATAGTTTACTAATGAAATAAATTATTTAGAAGAATCCTTAATGTTCTTTTTTATTATTACTCGACAGGGGATGAAAATTTGCGGTGTTCTGGTCAGTTAATTAAACAAAATTGTGTATTTAGAACCTCATATTCTCTGGTTTATGAGCTTTGTTAAAACATATCTCATGTGTTAAAAAAGAAAACAAAATAAGTTGCGGTCGACTACACCCCTAACCTCTCCTCATCCTGTAAACAATGTGCTCAATGTTGTACAAAGCTCGTTCAGTAAAATACCAGATACTGTTTTATACAGTTACCAATACATTCAATGCATATTTACACAGCTATTATTACAATAACTGCGCAATTGTTTTAAAGCAGAGATATGGGGTCATCACAGAAAAGGATGGGCTGAATTTTGTATTACAAAAACTTGTTATTGGAAACTTTCTTGCGATTCTTACTACAGAGTAACACGTTGTAAAAGACAGGGAAATGTAAGTTTCCTTGTTACCTTTCAATAACTTTATCTAGTATAATTAACTTAATTTCATTTATTTAATTATTTTGGTAGAGTTAACGCCCTGAGGCCTTCTCATCCACATTACCAGAAGTGAAATGTACATTCAAACAGTAACAAAAGTAGTAATACTTAAATATAAAATCATTATCATGCACATATATAATGTTTACACATAATGAAATATTGACTAAACATGACACATAATTAAGTAATTTACAATTTATGTCCTAATTCTACTTTATAATAGGCCTAAATGACAATTTTTGCAAACACACAGAATAACCTATATCACAAATTCTATATAAAAGTGTGTAATTCTTAATTTAAATTGATTAACCGTTCTGCAATCCCTGATATGATGAGGTAAGGAGTTCCATAGGCGACAAATTGACACGGTGGAAGAGGATGAATAGAAAGAGGTATGTTGACGAGGAATGAATAATAAAGCCCGATGTTGATTCCGGACATTGTAAGATATTCAAAGCGATTTCTCAGATATTTTTGAGTAGAAGTGAGTAATATTCTAAACAGAACAGAAAAAGAATATGCTGTTCTTCGCTCCTTTAGACGGACCCATGAAAGAACTTTAAAAGATGGTCAAAACTGTAAGTATACTGTAAGTATTGCAGATGTAGCGGATACACATATTATGAACACGTTGTGGTCTTTCAGCTAAATTGACATTTATATTTGTTAAGAGAGACCTGCAATAATCAAAATCACTAGCGAATGAACAATGTTTCTTTTTGTGGAAAGAGGCAGAAAATTTCGTAAATGATTTAGACTGGAGAGTGAAGTAATGAAAATACTTTCTTACAGATGTGGGTTACTTCACTATTCCAAATCTGGATCTCTGTCCACTAATAATCCAAGATTTTTTTTATAGTTTCGCTATATTTAATAAATGACCCATTTATTAACACTCTTAGTATGGTTTTGGACTCTCACTTTGAGAGAGGAACATAGGTTAAGGGTGTTTGAGAATAAGGCGCTTAGGAAAATATTTGGGGCTAAGAGGGATGAAGTTACAGGAGAATGGAGAAAGTTACACAACACAGAACTGCACGCATTGTGTTCTTCACCTGACATAATTAGGAACATTAAATCCAGACGTTTGAGATGGGCAGGGCATGTAGCACGTATAGGCGAATCCAGAAATGCATATAGAGTGTTAGTTGGGAGGCCGGAGGGAAAAAGACCTTTAGGGAGGCCGAGACGTAGATGGGAAGATAATATTAAAATGGATTTGAGGGAGGTGGGATATGATGATAGAGAATGGATTAATCTTGCTCAGGATAGGGACCAATGGCGGGCTTATGTGAGGGCGGCAATGAACCTCCGGGTTCCTTAAAAGCCAGTAAGTAAGTAGTAAGTATGGTTTTGTCGTTTATTGTACTAAGCAAGCGCTGATGTCTTATCACATTTGTCTATGATTTCTCTGGGTTTAACCTCAATCCAAACTTTTAAGCCCATAAATGATACGTTATTTGTCTGGAAGGAATGGCGTACAGGTGAAAAGTTAGGGGCAGAAGAAGACATGAGATAGTAGCCTATAGAACATTGAGATAGTAGATCATAGTAGTAGTAATAGCTTTATTTCTACTGTCAGTGTTAAGGACATAAAGCCTTCTCTTCCACTCAACCAGTATTGGAATAATATGGAATAATAACAATACAATAGGAAAAATACAGGAACAATATACAATTAATAATAATAATAATAATAATAATAATAATAATAATAATAATAATAATAATAAAATGAAAACAAATTTAGTTACATGTAATTCTAAAAATCAAACAAATTATAGTGATGTGAATCGAATTGTTAAAATAATAAAGAAAATTTGTATATTAAAAATAAAAATCATATATTAAGAAAAAAAATTACATTTTAGGAAAGCTCACAGTGTAAGCAGTCTACTTGACAATCGGGTATTGAAATTAGTAAATGTCTGACAGCCCCTTAAGGTATGAGGTAGGAAGTTCCAATGGCGAGAAATTGAAACGGTGAATGATGAAGAGTATCGGGAAGTCTTATGATGAGGTATACTCAATGTACCGGTGATCTGAAATTGAGTATTTAGGTTATGGTTGGAGCATAAATACACAAGACGAGACGACAGATAACAATTTGAACTAGAAGAGAAAGACAGTGTAAAGTTCTGCAATCGTTAAGCCGGAGTCAAGATAAGGATTCGAAAAATGGTGAAATATGATCGTATCGTCGGACATTGATCACATATCTTATACACATATTATGAACGCGTAATTTGATCGACAGTTCGGTGCTTAAGTCAGTGAACAACACGCCACAATAGTCAAAATACGACATTACGAGTGTTTGAACTAATGTTTGTTTCAGTGGCGTGGGAAAGAAATGCTTGAACCGGCTTAACGGGAGATGATGGTATTTTTGTTTAACTTTTTTTCCTATTTGGTGTAAAATATTAATTTTTTGTACGTAGAGAGCTCATAGCTGTAGCAACTCAACCAAAAATAAATATTTTGAAAACAATTATTTGGGGGCTCAGATTTGAAAAAAAAATATATACCCAATGCAGGATTTTACTAAAACCGATATATCTAAACCATTTTTAAAGGTAGATTCATCCAGTATTTTGTAATGTACTTGCAAAAGCATGCTGTAGAAACTGTCTGTAACAGAATTTTGATATTAGTCCCTACGTTTGTAAAATAAACAATTAAAATTTAATAACACTTTTCTGAATTCCTTTCTTGCAAACAAAGGGACGTAGTTTTAAAATGAAATCAATTAACAAAATTCTGTTACAGAGAAAAGTTTTGTAATAGTCTAAAGAATGTGTGTTCTAAATTTCATGCATGAATCTTTAATAGTTCAGAAGTTATATCCATTTTTGTCTGGCAATGTAGCAAACAAATGAAGTTACCCCAAACCGATAAAAATGGGCGAGTGATTTAAAAATCCATAGCGCAGGAAGTGTAAAAATGTCGTCTCAACATCCGATAAGGGCACAAATACCCACGAAATGTTATGCAATGCATTCCACACCTATCAAAGGGTATTTTAAAGATTTTTTGTTTTTGAAAATTAAATTTACCGGAAACAACAATAAAAGGGGGCGAGTGATTTAAAAATCCATAATGCAGGAAGTTTAACAATGGCGTCTCAACATCTGAAAATTTACTAATTTTTCACCAAAAAATACCATCCTCTCCCCTTAACAAGTGAATAGACGAGCAGATTTTTTTACTAGTGTGCTTTACTTGGTAATTCCAACTTAATTCGTTATCAAAATATATTCCTAGATTTTTAACGATAGGTAATTTAAATATTACTAAGCGTAATGGCCGGAATTGACCATCGTTCAAAGGGTTCAGCAGTCTTTTGGCTCCAATGATTATGGTCTGCATCTTAGCTGCATTAAGTCTAAGTCCGAGTCTGGGGACACTAAGAGCGAGGCGTAAGATTGGAGAATGCTGAGTTTGTAATGAAGGATATTTAACCTATTCTCTTCGTCTACTTCCTGTGGTTGTGTGAGATGACTCAAGTGATTGTAGGATCTAAAATATACCTTACTTAGCAGGCGGTTTCAAGACAATCATGTCTATGCGTCTAGTGCTTCCATTCCCTATCAAGACCATGAACTTTTTTTTTTCGAATACTGTATAGTTCTTTTTTGAGCAATGCAGTGGCAATAGATGAACGAATAGAATGATGGCAGCTGTTATGGAGGATTTCACAAAACGGACAGGAGCCGAAGACATGAGGAAAGGTTTCTATCCTGCTATATCTTCTGCAGCGGTTATTGTCTGGACTTCTATTCGGGATGGCTCGTTTCTCCAATCGGTAGAAGATAAACCATTTGTTCTTATATAATTTGTTATCTATCATCGCCTGATAAGGACTTACTGGCAAATATTATTTTGTGTCCTTTATCAGTGTCTTCCTTTATAATGGTTACATTTCATTTATTCTGTTCTGTAGATACTGCATCACCATTAGAACTTTGAGATATGGAAGAAGTAAAATATTATGAAAAAACTATGTGAAGTTTCTTTTATAAACCAATTCACAAAAATAAATATTGATGGTATTTCCATTGTTTTCAAATGACACAGGATCTTGAATTGATAAAACAATCCCTCCAAATTTTCTTGGTCGCACATAGGCCGTAGGGACTTGCTTTTCACCAATAGGACTAACTGTGTTAATTATATTAGAATTTTAGTATTGAACGTTCGAAATGGAATTACGTTACTTATTATTTCTTATGAGTGTTTCATTTGTTATTGTAAAGTAGTACCACTACGTCTTACACCTCTATATTTTAAAACGTTGGCTTCATTATATTTAAAATATAACCATATTGTTAGTGTTGTATTTATTATTAAGATTTGCAGTTCTATTATTACTACCATTATTATTATTATTATTATTATTATTATTATTATTATTACTGTACATTAGGACTACTAGCGCCTACTGGAAAAATCATTTAGTAGAATGAGTAACAACAGATTCCCCAAAACAATTTTAAATTACCGAGGGGAAAAAGATAGTTTTTACTACATTGGCAGATCTCAAAAGATATTGACAGAAAACTATATTATAACAGGCCACTTGGAATAAAACTTGTCGTCATGATGATGATGAGAACGACGACGACGACGACTACCAGCGTCCAAGACCTTCAGACATTTGGTCGCTTGTGTATGTGTTTATAAAACGTGAGCAATTTCAATTTTATTGAATTATTCTCTTGTTTCTTCCAGGGCCTATGTGAGTACGGTGCAGAATTCTTAGATTTTGAAGGCTCAGCACTTCATCTGAACGCATGGAATAACAGATTCATACCACAGTCGCACTCAGATGTCTGTTTGTGAATTCATAGTTCTCACAACTGCAAGGCTAGCTTCTGGTCAGAAACTTAGTCGTGATTTGTGCTGATTCAGCATTGTATTGTGGTAACCTGCTTACAGAGACCTTCGCACAGCTTCCCTGTAAAAATTTTGTAGCCGAATCGGCAAAATTGTCTGTGGTCTGTATAAAAACGTAAGGAATTCATTCGATGGATGAAGAAACCTTTTTTCTTCGCAGTGATGAATGGGTACAGTGTTATCCAAAACGTGAAAACACAGTATAGTAGTTGTATATGTAGAACTGTTACTATGTTGCGGTGTTCCCTCATCTCATTGCGAGCAAATGCTGGGTACCTTTCGGTGCTGGACCCTGAACACATTTGACGGGCATTATCACCTTCATCTCACTCAGGCGCTAGATAATCATAGCAGTCCATAAAGCGTCGTAAAATAACCAATTTAAAAATGCAGTGATATATTTGAACTCTCAGGTAACTAATACATTAATAATACATTAACAGCTAACTTGTTACCAAATTCATCGGTGGAATTGACGAATATGTATAATATATAATGCCTTTCAAAACATTTTCTGTAATTTTCCTGGCAATATATAAAGTATTATATGTAGGATGGACCGTAAATAATGTCATTTCAAGGAGTTATTCTTATATATAATTGAAACGAAAGTTTAATACAATTTCGCTCGTTTTTTTTATTCCTTTTCGAAATAAAAATTATAGTATATGAAACATTTCATAGCGTGTTTTGGGAAAGCCATTGATTTAATTCCCAGTGTGTTCTGTTAATTTATGAGAGTAGTGTATTATGACAATAAATTGTTGAACAAATTTCAGTTTTGTCTTTTAAATATGCAGAAATTTGTTCCGAACAAATTTAACATTGTAAAATTCCTTTCCAGAACGAAAAAGTGGGACACCTTCCAATTGAAAACTTAATGAAAAAACTGAATGGCTCCAAACATTTGTCACACTAATTTCTTCTCGTCGCTATTAAGTCAGTCTATTGATAATGATATCCATTTTTGAGGATAAGTTATAGTAGGAAAAACGGAAGTATCAGTAGGGACTATGCTAAATATTATTCTTGTGTATCATAAATTTACTTGAACACGATGATCTTTTAATACACAGAGTGAACCGTAAGTAATTTCAATAATTCTTGGAGATATTAAAAGAATTAATACAGTTTTGCTTATTTTTACTTCCTTTCCGAGAAAAAAAAAAACATTTTATATGAAACATTTCATAGTGTACTTCGGAAAAACTGCTGAATTATTTTCCAATATACTCTGTCAATTTAAGTGAGCAGTGCACTATGATAATAAATTATTGAAAGAATTTTAGTTTTGTCCTTCAAATGTGCAGAAATTTCATCTGAAAAAAATGTAACTTTTCGTTCTGAAAAAGAATTTTAAAATGTTACATCTGTTCGGACCCAATTTCTACACATTTAAGGGACAAAACTAGAATTTTTCACTCATTTATTCTTATAATATTCTGCTGAGTATATTGGGAATTAAATCAATGGCTTTCCCAACACATGCTGTGAAATGTTTCATATAGAACAATTTTTATCTCGAAAAGGAAGCAAAAAGAAGTAAAATTATAAGAAATATCTCAATGAATAACCCCCTAAAATTAGTGACATTACTTACGGGTCACCCTGTATTTTAATATTAAGAGTAAACAACCTATGCTGTAACCTTTCAACAAACGGTGTGTCCTACTTGCCGACATTGTAGTAGGAGTAAAAACCGTACTCCATCCTTAATGCCACTCTTTTAACATTGGCCTATATTGGTTTGCTATCCCTTTTTACCCCATAACTCCTGGTATCTTTTCACTTTATCTCTGGCTGCCATTCCTTCCTTCCTGTTCGCCTACTTGATTCTATCTGCGTTTTGTACTTTACTTCACGGAGTAGTCTTGCTTTTAGGACTGGTTCTTTCGAGCTCTGAGGATTACAATGCTGTGTGTTTGGATAGCGAGCCGTCCTAAGCACGCGTACATTAAAAATGTAATGAAGTTTCCAGTTCTTTTCTGAAACATTTGAAAGACATTTCTAGAAAAAAAAGAAAAAGGAACAACTCTTAAAAAGTGATGGATGATGTTTATGTCGGCAAACAAGGAAGTTTAGAACTATTCTTTTTACAGAAGAAAAAGAATATCCGAACGTAGTATTAAATTCTGCGATGGAGCGTAAATTTCAAGTTTGCCATGCGAATCATATTGGGGCCGTGACCTCCATTTTGTGGACAGAAGTATTTTACTGAACTGTTTAACATACTCTGTGGATGTAGCCTTTAATTTTTAACATTGATATTCACACAAGCTTCTATAATAATATATTTCTTTCTACGATAGTAGCCTATATAAAGTTACATTTAACCCACTGTTATCAGTTCGTAAAGTGGGCCTTAAAAACAACAGTGCGTAAAAAGCAAGTATTCACTTTACGCGCTAGTGTCGTGCATTTCATGCTCTATGTTCGGTTCGAGTTTGTAGAGCGTGACAAGAACTGAAGTCTGCTTTGAAGAAGCGGATCTGTCACAGCTCGCTCGAACTTGCGCCTTGTATGATCCGTGCTATTGAAGTTCGCTGGCCTCTCCCCTCCGAATCCTTCATGCTTTTAGCTGAGTAAGGATTTTAGAACAATTCTTGTGAAAGTTTATTTAGATGTAAGGAAGGTAATTTTTGTTACAAAAATATAATTAAACATCAACGGAAATATATACATATAGGTACATCACATTATGTTTTAAAAATACATGACAGTTGTTACTATATCAATTACCAACAGAAAATATTCTTCACATAATATTCAAATAAATCACAGTTGCTCGGTAACAATATTTGTGTGATTATACAGATGATGAAAGTATTACAGGCATTATGTTCGATTCATGTTAGTCGAGTATGACGAAATTCGACATTCGTCGATGTTCGCTCTGCAGAAGGAGGCCTGTCGTGTTTGTTCCACCTTGTTATAAAACTATTCACTGTCCTCCACTCCCACCTCTTCATATTTTAGCACAGATCTTGCGATTAGTTTTTCATACAAAATAAGAAGTAGTTTCTTATGTCTTGGTTGGCTCTCATGTTCGAACAATACAGGACACAATTTTAAATCGCTTAAGGATTTGAGCCAGTATCTTGCGATTAGTTTTTTCATATGGAATAAGATGTCTGCAATGCCTCGGTATCCTCTCTCCTGTTTGAACATTGCACATACTAGTCGGTACTTTGAACATATGCGTTTGTTATACAATTTGTTTGATTTATTTATGCGTATATTTTTGTAAATGTTTAATCATATTAATAAAAAGAAAAATTACCTATAGATACTCATTACTATGCGTAACTTCGCAGGATATGTGCCTGACATCCTTATGCAGCTAAAACATAAGAGCGCAGGGAGAGGAGGAACTAAGGAGAAAGGCACCGAACATATGTAAGGAAAGGGGAAGATTCCACAAAAGCAGTCCACACCTGTGGAGTAACGGTTAGCGCGTCTAGCCGCGAAATCAGGTGGCCCGGTTTCGATTCCCGTTTGGGGTAAGTTACCCGGTTGAGGTTTTTTTCGGGGGTTTCCCTCAATCCAATATGAGCAAACGCTGGGTAACATTCGGTGCTGGACCCCGGACTCATTTCACCGACATTATCACCTTCATCTCATTCAGACGCTAAATAACCTAAGATGTTGATAAAGCGTCGTAAAACAACCTACTAAAATTAAAAAAAAAATCCACAAAAGCAAAGGGAGCTTTGGTTGTACAGAGACTCGCCAAATATGAACCGAACATAAAGCCTCTGACCGGATTTCAATGGACTCCGTTATTTTAGTTTACATGCTTAACTTCCACGTACTGTTGGGATGCCTATGGAGTAGGGCGAAGTTTGTAGTATCTTGATATCCCTTCTCATTGTCAAAGAAAATGCAATATTCAATGTACAAACTTCATTCAATCAGTAATTAATGTATTATCTAAATCTTTCATGACGTAAATATTATATGTAACACAAATAAGTAACAAATTTAACATTGATATTTACATTTTAGTCCTATTATTCTGAAGTTACATCTGTAGTACTCATTGCAGAAAGATTTAGCACACTGAACTTTTCCAAACCGCTTTGTTAATTATAGGACCGGTTTAGACGGCCATGAAATCGTGATCATGAATAAAACAGGCTGTAATTCAATGGATACTTATTTCTTAATGGTTCTTAGTTTAGACGACCGTGAAGTCGTGATCTTATTATATAACCTCTCCAACTTCAAAAATTTATTTAATGTAAATCTGTATTATCGTAGAAAAACATTGTATGATACATATTTGTAAAATTATCTTTATGGCACGAGGGTAAGTTACGAGCTTGTATCATAAATAAGTATATCGACTATCTTAAGGTTATTCAATAAACAAATTATAAGCAGTAATTCAGTAACATAGGCCTATGGGCCTACGAAGCGTCACTAATTAATGTACTCACATTTAGTCGCCGTTTATTTTAACCAGTTAAACGAACAGACATTAATTTTTTTCTCATGTTGATTAACTTCATGATCATGCTTCCATGTATTGGGCCTAGTGGCCGTTGCGGTCTCTTGCCGACGTTTTAACGGTCTACCTAAGGACCTCCTACCCACAGGATAAAAATAATTGATAACTTAAAGTTATAAAATGTGAAAATGACTAGCATCAATACATTGTTGACAACGACATGCACCTGAGAGACATAAAGACTGGATAGATTTTGGCGGAATAGCTGGACAGACATTTTCAATTTCGTGTCTCGTGTCCTGAAGTGTTTGTGGTTTTGTGACGTATACATTGTGATGGATACCCCACATTTCCTCTTCGTCCTATCCACCTCCCGGGAAAGTGGCGTAGAGAATATTTCTCACATCGCACAGTGATCCGAAACGCAAATCTAGCTGGACAAAATTAATAACTATTCTCCTACCTTACAGATTTTTATGAAATTTTGTACAATAGTTACAGGTAGTATATTTGTTTTGTATACAAACTCTGATTACGTTTGTATAAGGGAAACTATCTTTTATAGGGAGGTGCAATTAGAGAAAATTAATAACTTTTCTCCTATGTATGTATGTATGTATGTATGTATGTATGTATGTATGTATGTATGTATGTATGTATGTATGTATGTATGTATGTATGTATGTATGTATGTATGTATGTATGTATGTATGCGTATGTATGTGCGTGCGTATGTATGTATGTATGTATGTATGTAAGCGTGCACACCTATACATGAAATGTAGGCCTACATGCATAGTATAGGCCTATGTAAACTATGGATCGATTTTTGTTTGTTTATTTAATTATATGTCACCAACTTTTGTTTCAAACGAAGAACATGCATTTTAGTAACGATCTTACATTGAAACAATTCCACTGTTTCGTATTCGTCTTCAGGGCTTCACTCGAGATAGAAGAAATATCATTTCTAGAATAATCCGATTTGCATAGCATTACAGCAAGCCTATCTCCCGCTCGTCTCTCTGGTAACCTGGAGTTTTATTATCCAGAATTCTCTCTTGACAAGCGAATTCTTTTGTTTTTGTTGCTCTATACTGAAGGTACTTACCGCCAGGGCTATGTATTCCAATTCCCAAGAGTCATCATTTTTTTTATTGTATGATAATGATTATGGTGATTTCGAAGAAAATGAAGATTAAAACGAAAGTGAAGATGAAGTGCTAATCGTGTTATCCGCAAAGGGAAGGCTACGTTCGTGGTTCGAATCCCTCCTATGGCAAGTGTGTTATTCTTAATCTTTCTGTTGACATGTTGTCATCATCTTGCAATACTGCATTTTTATTATTATACGGAGAGCTGTGTTGGTCCTGCTGGCGGGCTTAAAGGCTGAAAGTGGAAGAGTTTGCGATCAAGCCGTAATGAAGACGAGGCTCAAATATCGTCGCTTTTAGAATGTCTTCAGGGTCAGTCAATGTAATTCTGATCATTACCTCGTTCTATTGCAGAGATCAAATTATAGGAAACGTCACTCATAAGTTTTAATAGCATGTACGTACAATGGTACTATACATTTACTTACTTACTTATAGCTTTTAAGGACGCCGGTGGTTCATTACCGCCCTCACATAAGCCCACCATCGGTCCCTATCTTGTGCAAGATTAATCCAGTCTCTACCATCATACCCCACCTCCCTCAAATCCATTTTCATATTATATTCCCATCTACGTCTCGGCCTCCCCAAAGGTCTTATTCCCTCCGGTCTCCCAATTAACACTCTATATTCATTTCGGGATACGTCCATACGTGCTACATGCCCTGGCCATCTCAGATTTAATGTTCCTAATTATTATGTTAGGTGAAGAATAAAACGCAGTGTAGGCTACTTCTTTGATCATGTTGTGAATTCTTGCAAATTTTGAATGTAGTTTACTTTATGTGTGAATATCATTCTGTTTTGTAATATTGTTTTATGTGATTATTAATATTTAGAATAGGTTTATCTTGTTGTGTTCTCGTATTTTTGCCTAACATTTATTTTTATGCAATGTTGAGGGAAGGGGAACATAAGGCACTATTCTGTATATTCAAACTGTGTCTTGAAAACTGAAGAAGTTTGTACTAATCAATATTTAACCTGTCTATATCAATATATTATTTTTTTTAATTTGTAGAGTTATTGTAAATCTATTGTAAGTTCCGGACCTTCATTGTCAACGTAACATCATCGGAGACGAAGCGCGTGCATGTCTGTCTAGTGTGACGTTACTCAACCTGTTTCGACCGATAGTGTTACCTTCAAAAAAGGGACTGGCACTATAGGTAATGGGCTCAGTTTTTTATATATGTCTTTTTTTTTTAACAAGACCTTTCAGTGTGCACTGTTTTGAAAAGAATCTCAACATAGTTGAAGGTTCCCTTGTCAGCTCTGAAAGAGCCAGGTCCCATCCTCAGGCGAGAGCAAATAAACACCAGTGCACAGAGCCTCAAGTTCTTAAACTCTACTTGATCACCGGAGACCCTTATACTCCCAAGACTTTACCTCAGATTGTTTCTAATTACTACAGATTTAACGAGAGAGAGGTTAAGAGTGTTGGTAGAATTAAATAAGGAAACAGGAGTACCCCGAGAAAATCCCTCTGCAGTTCACAACAAATTCTATCACTACTTGGCCGGAGATCAAACCCGGGCCTCCTGGATGGAACACCAGGGTATTGACGTGGCGAGTTCAGTATCTCTCGTTAGGTAGTTACGGAAGAGGAGTGTAAAGTGATGAAGGAAACGTATTCAGAAACGCTAAGAAGCAAGATAAAAAAGAAGCTACATTACCAAGAAGAAACATGCAAATTCTCAAAGAATATGGAAAAGTAAATCATCAATATTTATTTAAAAATATATATTCGGCCACGTTACACACAACAGCTAAGAAATGTAACTTTTAACATTATTATGAAAACCATGGCAGTAATCGTCCTAACGTTTCCTTTGACCACCACGATTTGGAGTTTCATCTTGAAATGTAGACGATCAAATGATTCGACTTAATTATGCGCCACAAAACTGGAGCTGTAGCAATATATTTAAAATATCTATTATCAAAGTATAGGGTTTAGGTATTCACAGAGGTTTAAAAGGCTAAAAGTTTCGCCAAATTAAGCCAGGGTCTACGGACAGTGTATAGCACGTTATCTCAACCCGACACGCAAGCCACAGTATTGTGTTCTCATATAGCTTGTTTCAATTCCCGGTTAAACCTCCCGCAACGGGAACCTTATCAGGCTCTGCATGGAGTCTATTCCATGTCCTGTGCTAGACAATCCAATGTGTGTATCGATCGATTACAAGTGCCCTCTGCAGCACACGCAATTGTGTTACAATCATTTTGTTAGCTATGTCAGTATTGGAACTCCAACTTTTATCCCCTGAATACATAAATAGACAGAATCCAGAAGAAAAAGTTGTCAGACGATTTAAATTTGACGCTCATTTACACATAAAGCTCCCAACCACACTACGATGCAAAGAGCGCGTTTGACCTAGAACTACGTCATTCTCCTTAGTAGGTGCTGAAGGGGGCAGGTGTAAATTGGAAATTAACTGTCATGTAAAAGTCTATTCCCTTTAGCAGTGTTCTCTAAGTCTTACAGTCGTTCACCTCGTCTTCCCTTGTTCTCCTTTTCTTTCACTTATTATCTTTGTATTTCCCTTATTCTATTTGCCATATCACTGTTCTTCTTGTATTCCATTGTTGTCGTCTCTTTGTTCTACTTGCCTTGCACTTGTTTTCTTTTCCTTCATCTTTTTCTCATTTGTCTTCCTCTTATTCTCATTGCCTTCCCTTCATCTCATTGTATTCTCCTCGTTTTCCTTGTATTTCCCTCGTTATCCTTACATTTCGCTTTTTTTTGTACCGATATTGCCCTTGTTCGACTTGCATTTCCCTTGTCCTCCTTGTTTCATTTGTAGCATAGTTCTATATAAAGATATGCAACATAGTGAAGCTATGCACCGGCCTGTTTTTGTAATTGTTTCACCTAACATGGAAAGTACTACCAGTTTCAAATTTTGACAAGTTCAAATGGAACTCATAATGGGAATAGATCGTTTTTAAGTCAATTTTCTTGAAATATTCTCGCTTTCCTTTAGTTTTACAACACATGTGCATAATTTACTACCACATTTAATCTTTACGTGGGTGTAGAAATCAACTGGAATTAATTTTTTTCTCTCATCTTCCCATGAATTTAAATCCAAGTTCAAAAAGCTGAACGTACTTTAGAGCTAATGTTTGTAAAAACAATGTGGTCTGTAATCTTACCAGCTGTCGAATTATTCTCGCAAGTATTGAATATACTACCTCAGTGTTCAAAATAACGTTCAAATGGTACTACATGTTGCTTTTATAAATAATTTTTTTTCTCGTAGCAGTGTTATTTGTAAATTTCTCAATAACATTCAAGTTTTTGAAAGCTGTATTGTAGGTAAATAACTTAATGGAAATACCCAGAATAGGAATTTTCTTCATAGATGTAGACGTTAATATTATTGTAAATAAAATACCATGTGATGTCAATTTTTTTTTCACAATCTCAGAGCCCTTAACTTGTCGTTATTCGCTAGACGCTACACGTAGTCTACCCATAGACGTCGCTAGTGCCGAGAAAAGTAGAATTCTTAGTTCGTCAGAGGCTATTCTGAGTGCGCCACCTGTGGTGGGTCTTCGTTGGACTCATAATTAATGAAAGAATGATGATGGAAACTTTTATGACTGTCAGTCGAAACCGAAATACCACGACAAACCCTTGTGTTTGCTGGACCACGGACTTGCCCAATGCAAATTAATAAATTCAGGATGGAGAGAGACTTAAATCCGGGCATCTTCGCTTAATGCACTAGGACTGAGTCACCGTAGCGGTTAATATCCGTTATCCGTTTGTAATATTTCACAGGAAAACAAGCAAGTCAACTATCCGAAAACAGGTCTGAACCTTACAGATGATACTAACAAGACACCACTTATGAGGCAACTAGGACAGGAGATAATGCAGTAGGGTAGCCAGTTCCTTTCCCCGTCCATTGCATACATCACCGATTGGCTATATATTACACTAGTCACACTTCAGATATATACAAACAATTACTGTTCTTCCTCTGACACAGATCGTCGAGTGAGGTATACTATCTGATACTAGATGTACAAATCAGCCAGAACCTTAATCAGAGGCGAAACTGTGGAATATCCGTTGCAATATTCCACTTTTATCTCGTGCAAGCATTTATTGAAACATATTTTCAGGTAAATCCTTAAAGAGGTTTAGAGGTTTATGAAAGTTAGTCATCATTTCTTCTACTCCAGGGTTTTGATGTATTTTTCCACCTCCATTTGGTCTTCACTTTTGGCTAGTTCCCTCTGTGTTTTATGAAGCATACTTCAAACAATTAAACTATATATATATATATATATATATATATATATATATATATATATATACGTTTGTAGATAATTCGTAAAACGTAACGATAGGTTTATTTTATGTGACATTTTAAATGTATATGTGTGTGTCGACAAAAGAAACTATTCTTATGAAAGATTTCACACTACTAAATACAGGCCTAAATCTCTATTTCTTACTGCTTTCGTTTTATATGTAAAAATGTTTAAGTACACTCTGAACAACATTTATTTACTTTGTTCGCTTTAATAAACAGCTCTAAGGAGAACCTTGTTTCTCAAAATTGACCTCTCTGTAACGGGTCCGGGTGAATTGCCACAAAACCCGAACAGGTAAGATAGTTATAAGATCGGGATATGTTAATTGCCACAAAATTACCTGCGGTTAGTTTTAGAGTTGGTATCTGCGAGATATGTTATTTGCCACAAAACTACCCGCGGTAAATTTTGTGGTTGGTACCTGTGTCGATCAAGTTGGTTGTGTTTCGTATCAGTGTCTGTTCTACCCTGCTTAGTGATGGCAGTGCATTTGATGTACAGTGAAAAAGTAAACAACTTTTAGTGATCAACAATTTTAAATTTTATGTTCATTATATATCTAAAAGTAACAAACATACACGGCGGTGTATCCAAAGGAGCTGCAGAGCGAAGGTTTACACAACAGGGTTAACTGAAGAAATATGTGATATGGGTAAGTTTGACTTTACTCATAATCATACGAGCTTAGCCGAGGTAAAATTAAATCGACAAGAAATAAGCAATACATGCAAAAGGAAAGCAATAGAAAACTTACTGAAAAACCATAAAAAATCATTCATGTTGAATTGGCTAATCATGACAATGAACATGAGTTGACAACAACGGATCTTGAACTTATTAGGCGAAATATACATTTTGCCAGATCAGCTGTACAGTTACCCTTAAAAAGAATGGGACGATTCTTGGTCGTCGGAAGTTAAAGTTCTACAGCGCGGTTCACTCGATATCGACGTAACGATACATAACATGAGAAATAGTACAAGAATTGTTACAAGGACCACAACAAGGACAAGGACCAGAATAAGGATCACGAAGAAGACTGTCATTTAAGGCCAGGATTTCACAACATAGCTCGAGTCACAAAATATCATTGCTTCACTGTACCGAATGGCAAATGCCTGCTAAGGGATCTACATTCTGGACTGCTGCTGTCACTGTCTTGTCTCGGTAGCTCATATAGTAGCGTGTCGGTTCTACTGTATAACCGAAACGTCTCGTGTTCGATCCCGGATAAAACTTTTTTTTTATTGGGGTGTAATTAATTTGTTCACAGTTCCTCGACTGTCTAATTTGTCGAAAAATATGGAATAATTTATGCCCAATTTCTGGGTTTTACAAGTTGGCTGAACCTCGTCAAAAAAAAATAAAACTTACTTGGAAGTTAAAAGTATTCTTCCTCAAACAAAAATCATAAGAAACAAAAAGAGACCTGTTAACTTAAAATCTTGTCCACATGCCATCAGCTTCTATTACAGATCTAAGTCGATCCGGCATGGATGTCACGAGATTGTGAAATAAGTTCTGATCCCCGGCGAGATGTTCCCAGGTGTCAACAACTTGATCCCACAATTGGTCTCGATATCGAGGGCGTCGGTGGGCATAGGGACTATCCTTCTCTTTTTCAATTCCACCCATAAATTTTCGATGACATTCAAATCAGGTGACTTCGGAGGCCAATTAATGATTTCGATCTCGGGTCTCCTTTGAAACCATCTTTGAATGCTTGCAGCATAGTGCACGGGATGGCTATCCTGCTGGAAGAGCAATGTTCCTTCGGGAAAACGTTTTCGGGCGGAGGGAAGGAATATATTTTCCAGAATGTGCTCATAAGTTCCCGCATTAAACCGGCCATAGATGCTTCTATAACGCCAGGTCCATCGTAAGACATCCACCCCCAACACGATATGCTAAAGCGCCCCGATCTTTCACGTCGGCGCACATAGCGCTGGTCATGTCGGAGACCATCCTCACGATAGACACGGACAGGACCTTCGTAATCACTCGAGATGGTTGTTTCGTCGGAGAAAATTACATTTCTCCAATCGAAATCCACTCGATTGGTAACGAAGGCAAGACGGTCGACAGCTTGTGCTTCCCCCAATATTTCCATTTGCGCAGCCCTCCGGCTCCTAATACCGCGGTTCGTCAACCTGCTGATCACAGTCTGTGAAGAGCCGGGAAAGTTAGATACTACTCTTATTTCGTTACTTACTTACAAATGGCTTTTAAGGAACCCGAAGGTTCATTGCCGCCCTCACATAAGCCCGCCAGCGGTCCCTATCCTGTGCAAGATTAATCCAGTCTCTATCATCATACCCCACCTCCCTCAAATCCATTTTAATATTATCCTCCCATCTACGTCTCGGCCTCCCTAAAGGTCTTTTCCCCTCCGGTCTCCCAACTAACACTCTATATGCATTTCTGGATTCGCCCATACGTGCTACATGCCCTGCCCATCTCAAACGTCTGGATTTTATGTTCCTAATTATGTCAGGTGAAGAATACAATGCGTGCAGTTCTGTGTTGTGTAACTTTCTCCATTCTCCTGTAACTTCATCCCCCTTAGCCCCAAATATTTTCCTAAGCACCTTATTCTCAAACACCCTGAACCTATGTTCCTCTCTCAGAGTGAGAGTCCAAGTTTCACAACCATACAGAAGAACAGGTAATATAACTGTTTTATAAATTCTAACTTTCAGATAGCAGTCAGAAAGGGGTCCTGTCGAACTGTCTCGAATAAGAGAGCATCCTCTTCCAATGAAGAAATCCGCGGACGCCCAGGAATAGGGCGATTTTCGACCTCCCCTAAATTTTGGTAACGATAACCCACCTCGCGGCTGTACTTCCAGGAACACCGACCAAACGGCCAGCAGATCTAGCCCCATATCCAGCCTCAACTAGAGCTATAACTCGCTGTCTCATGTCACGTCGGTTCGCCATTACGATGAGAAATGAGGGATGACGATAATACTTTAGTGTAGACAATGACTATTTAACGTGATATAGAATTATTGAAATAAGAGGCATCTGGCATAGTAAGAGTTAATAAATCAACCCTAAATTAAATATCTAAATAACAGGATATAACAGGAAGTCCAACTGTTGCGAAACTAATCAAATTAAATCTAAGCTGAAGTAGCACAGCCATTGATAAATGTTTTGTACACAGAATTAGACTGAATTCCTATTCGACAGAACCTATAATCAATGGCTTGTCTGAACATGATAAACAAATCCTAAGTGTTTCCAATGTCACTGAACAATTTCAAAATATTAATTTAAAAACTAAGAAAGGATCGTAAATGTTGTATCTAATGATTATTTACATTTATGTCTACAAAATGAATCTTGGAAAAACGTATATGATACTGGTACTACTGATATTAAGAGTTAATGTATTGCATTTTTCACTTAATTTCATAATCACTTCAGTGGATTTTCTCCACTCAATGTTGTGAAAAAATGCAAAAGTAAAAACATGTAGATAACGCAGGGCAAAATCTCATGTATTAAAAAGAAGAATCGATATGTAATGAGTTGCAATGTAATGATCCTCATGTTCTTAAATACTGCAAGGAGTACAGTGTAATTTATCAAAAATTATGAAAGAGGGAAACAGAATATATTTGAATAGAAAAGTACAAAATTCAGATAATGCAATTAAATCTATTCGGAATATTATTAAATTTAAACTTGTAGATATCCTAAGAAAGAAAATATTTTTTCACTAAAACCAATGATTATAAAGTAGAGGATCCCAAATCTATTGCAAATTCTTTTAACGAATTATAGTATATAGTACAGAAATATTATTGACAACTTAAACATTCAAGATTTTGCAAAAGATACTGCAATTGGTTACTTAACAGATGCATTTAATAATTAGTATTAATATATGTAATTAGTCAATAACTGCAACAATGCTTTTCCATTCAATCATAACATGAATAAAATTGAATGCATACTAAATTAAACACTATTGCAAACACGTAGATAAAATAGTTAAAATTAACTGAAGGTGTGAGAATGAAATAATCTCAAGCCATACTTTTAACAAAAATTGTTTTGTGCGAGTGCATTTATTACACATATGGGAAAGCTATTAATAAAATATTGTAATAATTACTCAACAAATGACATAGCCTAAGGACTCTAAACCTTTGTAAAAGTTTGTCTATTATTATATATATTTTTATAATTTCATTTTAATTGTTAGTTTTTAATATATATGCATTTACATTGTATATGTGTGTGTATAAATGCATTCATTAGATTAACGTTTATAATATTATAACTTGTAATTTTGTATTGTTTGCGATCATTAACATTTAATCTCAGGACTTTGTAAAACTCTATTTCAACGTTACTTAGCTATTTCAACGTTATTTAGACAAAAAAATCGTTGTATAGACTAAGAATCGAACTCGCACTCTTCTACACAACACGCAGAAGTCTTACCGTCTGAGCTATTGAAACGACATGAAAGCTTTCCTTTCTGTGTGGAGTGTCGATCTAGTCATGAAGGTCCATTGCCGATTTAACTACACGATTTATGTATATATTTATCTTTCATTTACGTAATATTATCATATTTTTTGCAGTTTTTGAAGTGAATTTCGGAACGATGCTAGTAACAAACCAAATAGTCTGAATTTAAGTAACTCAATATTCGTTATCTTGTGTATCAGTGCTCTGGTCTCCGATCATGCGCAGTGTCTCACATCTGAGACTTAGGAATATTCAATCGTCTCATCCTTTTTCAGGGAAACTGTACATCCCGCATTGCCTAAAACAAGACGAGAGATCCAAGAAGTGCTTGGAATGAATGACCAAAAAGACAAATAGAGGCGAAGATTTTATTCTTGAAAACGACTTATAAAGTGAGTTTCTGTACAGTACAAAGTGAGAGAAAAAATGTTGTACCGGAAAGTTGTATGCCTTTGTGGTAATTCACATATTTCACACTGACCCAACCACAAGTTTGTGGAAATTCACTGTTCCCGTCTATAACAATATCCAACACAGCCAGAAATTTGGACGTTTATGAAATTGGAAGTATCGCTATACCCGAAATAAAGTCACTCTTTATAAGACAATATTTAATGTATATTTATCAGTAATTTGAAATATACATAGTACATCATGAACATAATGTAGCCTACGTAGTTGTATGCACACACTTTTGAAAGATGTAGTACTGTTGGACACGCAAATGTTCTGCCCTAATTCGACTATATAAATGTCAGAATTCATTTCTTTTTTCACATATTTCCTACCTGGGTTTGTTACTTCCATGTCTTATTTTTCACAAGAGTTGAACGTGACGCGCCTCAAATGTTGCAGGAAGCAGGGCACACATAATATATCAGTCTAGTGTTAAGGTTTAATGCGGCAGTAGATTGGCCTGCGGTGCCAGGAAATAAAATAGCCGACTCTAGAATGCAGAGAGTGGGAATAATGTAGCGTAATGTTACGAAATTGGCTATGAATTAGGCAGGAGAAAGTGTTCGGGGCGGCGCTGCCCTGGGCGCCGAACTAGCCCGCGTGGAATGCAATCGATACCCGCGGGTACAACCTTGAGGTAGAGCTGGAGGCCGCTGCACGGGTACTTACGCGCTGGCATGGCGCCCCGCCGCTTTCCTTACAGAACAAGTCTTATGCAGGCTGTGTTTTTGTTCTGTAGGTACTGTTTATTGTCTTGGTAGAATTTACCTTTATTAAACGTTTCCCATTGTTGCATATAATGCTTAGGTTGTGAACATTTTCTCTTTGCGATCCGATAAAAGTGGCTGTCAACTTCTTTACTAGCACTTTACTTAAATATGGGATTAATAAATATAAGTTGATTTAAAATTGATACATATAAAGTGAAGTTATCTGTAGTAATTGCACGAGTGTTGTTTCATCTTATTGACATTTTCACGAGACCGAAGGGCGAGTGAAATTAGCCAATAAACTGAAACCACGAGTGTAATTAATAAGATTATTCCACGAATATAATTAAATTACTTGTAAAACCGAATTACATATGTAAATGAAAATAATAATTATAAAACACAGCATTAAGGCACGAATTATGTTTCCTTGCAATGAAGTTCAAAAACAAACTGCACTCTATCACAGCATACTTAATAATATTGCCAACTATTCAGAGCGGAAATACGAAACAACAATACTTAACCACAAAAGTAAAATAAGCTGATATGTTACATTAAGGGCCGATTGTATAAACCATTTAATCTTAGAACAGGGGTTAAATTGATTCTAGTTCTAGCTGAATTTGAAATTTTGTGTTGTATGAAGTCCAATCTGAGATTAATTTGTCTTAAACTAAAGTCAACTTTGACTGAAGAAATTTCTCCGATTAAGTTAGATGATCGAAGTTCAGTTATTTCTTGTCTGTTTGAAGTATACGAGTGGCAGATTGTGCAAAAAGAGTAACCATTATTATTAATATATATGGTAGATACATACATATATATATATATATATATATATATATGTTTCAATTTCTTGCCTTAATATACAATCATTCTTATATTTTATAAGGCTTTATCGTGTTCAGCAGTATCAAATAACATAACCTATAATTATATTATGTTTATAACACCCATTAATTATTCATGGATATGATAGCTACATTCATAAATTTTCAATTAACTCTATTACTAAACGAAAATTGTCGTTTTATAAAGCTTTATTATGTTCAGCAGTATCAAACACCATAACATAACAATTTGGAGAACGGTCAATCTTCGTTTTATTGTCCGTCATTATTTACAATGCACAAAACAAACCTGTGCCTCCAACAGAGTGTATGGAAAGTCGCCAAAAAGTAGATGGAAAGTCGCTAGATTTCTTATCAACAAAGAAAGATTAAATTTTGTCACTATGAGGTGCTAAAAAGGTCGCCTAATCCCTATTTAAGCAATATAAAAGTTAAAAGAAATAAGTCGTCGAAAAAGAGTTAAAGTCCCTAAATTGGGTACACTGAACAAACCTCTATAACATGGCCCGCGCATCACATACTTCACCTGTTTATGCAATGTTGCCAAGCCCTTTTCACGTGAACTTAAATTGCATTTGAACCTAGGTAATTTGATCGCAGAAAAGCTTTATACAATAGAAGTGTCTGAACTCGGTTCACTTTCCGATCTTCGATCAAAATTGATCTTTAGTCAGGGAGTTTTATAGAGTTGGGCCTAAGAGAATAAAAATACGAAAGGTTATTAGAATAGAATATTTTATTTTCGCTGGCAGAGTTAAGGCCATAAAGCCTTCTCTTCCACTCAACCAGTCTTAATCAATATAATACATATTTTAATTACGAATATTTACACTACACTTAAAAGATTCTGTAGCAATATTCTTCAGTTAAGTTTAACGACTAGTATGTGTTTATTTACATTTAGACAAACCTATAAGATAAAGTAATAACTTAATTTATGAGCTAATTTAATTCAATCAATAATTAATTTGAGACAGCTAGTAAAATGATGAGAATTAATTTAATATAAGTTTACTAGAACTATGTTATAGGGAGAAAAAATATACATATAAAATATATTTATATAATAAGAATATTAGGGTAATGAAATTTTGCCATTAGAGGTTTTGTATTCTATTTAGACAAATTAATAATAATAAGAATGGACAGACGTTAGTTTCATTATAAGTAGCAAATACAGGGACATCACTTTATTTTTACCAACATTTTTAACATTAACCTGGCTATACTCGGAAACACTGTTGCCCCCTTCCATTACAGGAGTTTGATGTTACTAGTGCAATATGTAAACAAATCATTTTACTAGGTATAGGAAGAGAGAAAAGTAGTGTATCCATTTATGTTGTAGGGAAATATGATATTACGATTTTCAGTTTGATCATCACTTTTACGAAATTTATCAAAATACAGTAGAGTAGTAACATTTTTTTTCAAAAACTCAACTTTTCAGGCTGCTATGTTCGTTATGTAATGTCTACTTTATTTAGCATATTAATTATTGATGTTAGCATACAAAATAGAGAGTCCATTTAAATTGAGGGGGTCGTAAGTAAAGGGCTGTAAGTGCACTTAAGTTACTTTTGAGAAAATGGAGTTTAAATATTTAAGCTTTCGTAAAATCGGTGAAATTTTTATTTAAATTTTAATGTGTGATGCGATTAAAATATCCCTTTGCCACTAAAATTTTAGATACTTTTGCTTACACTGGATTCACTTAACTCATGTTATTACAAATGTCACTAGCATTACTTTGCTTCTAGCCACCTCAATTCAAAAAAAGCTAATCCGAATTTTTAAACAAGTTGCTGAAAATGGTTGCCGTTCATTACAATGCAGGCTTCAATTCAGTACGCATATTATTAAAAACATTTTGAAGCATATTCTCTGAAATTGAATTTATCGTTTCTTGAATATAATTTTTTAGTACGATATTATTAATATAGGTTCTTTCTTCTATAGAAAACGCAATCATATTTATGAAACACACTATACACTGCAGTGTTTACTTCACTGCTTGAAGACTTCGAATGCAACAGCGGCCGTAAGTTTGTGTGTCTGACGGGAACAAGAACATTAGTGAAGGGGTGAGAGTGAAGTACATTCAGAAATGCAGGTACAATAAAAATGCAAGTAAAAATAAAATGATGTCCCTGTATTAATCAGTAATTAAGCTATTAAGTAAGAATGTATGTAATTTTGACCTAAATGAAGTTATTGTCCAACAAACCCTTACATCACTCGGAAGCAAGTTCCAATTTCTAGCAACTGAAACTGTATAGGATGAAGAACATAAACATGTCTTGTGGTAGGATATAATGAGTAAATTGTTATGTTGAGACCTGGTACTTAGCTGATGATATGCGGATAAATTTTGAAAACGAGAAGCGAAATAGATTGGGTTAGCGGTGCGCAGAATTTGAAATAAGAGAATACAAACATTTATTTATTACTTGAAGTTACAGTTATTGAAAACTCAATTTTCAAAGTTAAATGTTGTTGGCATTTCTTGATTGACACTGAATTATTGTACGAGGTGTCTTTTCAGATAAAACGCTCCCTTACAAAGCGTCTCAACAAGAAACACAACTGTGACTGGTTAATTTTAAGGCTATTCTGAAATGTTATTATTTTATTTATTTATTCTGGTAGAGTTAAGGCCATGAGGCCTTCTCTTCCACACTAAAAGAATGAAATACACAATGAAACAATGACAAAAATAGTAAAGTCATACTTAAATATAAAAATAATTTTCATGCACATTAACAAGCTTACATGGGCTATAATGAAATATTAACTAAATATGAAACATAATTAAGTTATTTATAATTCATATCCTAATGCTACTTTATGATAGGCCTAAATGACGATTTATATACACACAGAATAACCTATAAAAATCGGCTAACACTCACAATTCAATTTAATGTAAAAGTATGTAATTCTTAATTTAAATTGATTAATCGTTCAGCAATCTCTGACATGACGAGGAAGGCCAAAATTGCAAATTCATCCTATAAGTTATATTATTTCATCACTTAATGTAGTTGCTCAACAATTGATTTTCATTCAAAATGATTGTTACTGCATTAATGCATTTTAGCAAGTTATGGACTAAAGTTAGTTGTCCAACAGTTGATTCATAGTTAAGGAGAGATTGATTTAAAAGAGATATCCATACAAATGACTTCACTACATAAGAAATTTAGCAAGTAATAAAGGGTTAATAACGAGGTGATTACTTAAAATTGATATATTTTTAATTGGTTATTTTACGATGCTTTTTCAACTATTATGGTTATATAGCGTCTGTACGAGATGAAGGTGATAATGCCAGCAAAATGAGTCCAGGGTCCAGCGTCGACAGTTACCCAGCATTTGCTCTTAATGGGTTGAGGTGAAACCCCGGAAAATGCCTCAACAAGGTAACTTGTCCTAACTACGATTTGAACCCGAGCCCGCTTGTTCACGGTCAGATATGATAACCGTTACTCCACAGGTGTGGTCGAAATTGATATTGGTAGTGATTTTTATCTTCTATATCATTTCATCACTCAGTAGAAGTTAGTTATTCAACAGTTGATGCATAATTCATATTGATAGATTGATTTAAAACAGGTATTCATAAAAGTGGACGTTAACTACGCTAAATATTTATCAAGCATTTAAGGCCTTATAACGAGAAGATGATTTAAAATTAATATTGGTAGAATGATTGTTATCTTCAATATAATTTCTTTACTGAACTGAAGTCCGTTATTCAATAATTGATGCTGATTTACAGCATATATCTAGAAAAAAGGACGTCAGCTACATTAAAAACTTAGTAGGCAGTTAAGGACTAATAACGAGAATAATGATTTAAAATTGGATCACTATAGTGCTTGTTACCTCGAATATAACTCTATCACTTAACTGAAGTTAGTTATTCAATAATTGATGCATAGTTAATAAGGAGAGGTTGATTTAAAACATCCATAAAATTGATGTCAACTTCATTAAACATTTAGCTGGCACTTAAGGGCTAATAACGAGAAGATGACTTAAAATTGATATCGGTATAGTATACGAGTCAGTCTCGAGTTTTGCACCAATTCCTGTCCATGGAAAATATCACTACTATGTTTCATATTTATTATATAAATTAAATTTTAAAATAATCAGTAACAGTTGAGACAACATTTTAATTGTGCTTCAAAGTTTTATATGTTTAAATTATTTGCATAAGGTAGTTGACGTACTTGTAAATATAAATCGTCCACAACCACAAAATCGAAATAATATCGCTTTATAACTTCACAGATGGTGCGAAGATTCAGATGCTCTTGTTTGAAAACTAACTCCTACTAAACTAATACCAAACCTATAGTCCCGTCGCTTTAATTTCCGGCAGCCAATCGCGTTGCAGGTCGGCTACATTTAAACATGTGCGTCTTGTGATTCGCTGTTGAAAACGTTATTCATTTCTTAAGGCTCGATAAATACGTAATATAATCGTCTGCCATTTTGGCTCTTTCGTTGGCGTTCGCAGAAAGCACACGAAGACGTTATTTGCTACTCAATTATTTGCTGAATTACAGTGCGTTTGATTTATTATCATAAGAGCTACGACATGATAATGTTTAACGGTGTGGCAAATAGATTCCTCGTATGGTAGCTCGGCAACGAAAGAACAAAAATTGCGAACGATACTACCTACCTAGACTTTATAGAGCCTTCACTTTCTAAGACGTAAGAAAAGAGGAGGAGTCACGCCGGGAATAGCAGCGTCGCGACTATAGGCACTTTACATGCTCACTCTATGAAAATTAAACTGAGAATTAATTTTCAAACGAGTCATAGAACACTGATGTCCTTGGTGTTACCTAATATGTATGTGATAATATTCATATATTTGCAATTTTTCTGAACTTTACTGTAGAGTGTGCTGTTATCAGAACATATTCCTCTCGTACATATAGGTGTAAAGAAGAAGAATTGCTTTACAGTGTGTAATTGTGCTTCAAAAGTTACATAATAAAGGTAGGTTAGTATAATTGTATGTTCTTTGAGTTACTTAATATTTTGATGGTAATAATAATACTGAAATATCAATTATTTTTTAGTAAATGTATGACTTGTTCCTTTGTTTATATAACCTTAACTTGATACAGCCATTTTTTTAAATTATAAAAAACTAAACATAAACAAATGTTCCCTGAGGTACTGTCCTTTGTGTTACCATAAATTGTAATTGTGCTTCAAAAGTTACATAATAAAGGTACAGTAGGTTAGGTTAAATTGTATGTCTTTGAGTCACTTAATATTTTGACAATAATAATAATAATAATAATAATAATAATAATAATAATAATAATAATAATAATACTGAAATATTAATTAATTTTAGTAAATATATATCACTTGTTCCTTTACTTTATAACCTCAACTTGATACAGCCATTTTTTAAATTATAAAAAATTTAAACATAAACAAATGTTCCCTGAGTTATTGTCCTTTGGGTTACCACAAAATATGAACCAAAATTACTGGGTATCACCAATCATATTAACATTTTCATTAATTACTCTGATATTAGAGAGTGTGTGCAATAAACCAGTTCGCTTAAACTGAAATGTTTTAAGTAATCTGGGGAAATGTATAATTTTCCATTTCTGATCCTCTCTGTTGTTGCGAATTCAGAGAATGACCCATGTAATTTAATCACTTAATTGAAGTTAGTTATTCAACACCTGATGTATAGTAGATATTGATAGATTGATTTAAAATAAGTATCTATAAAATTGGACGTCAACTACATTAAACATTTAGCAGACTTTTAAGGGCTAATAACGAGATGATTTAAAATTGATATGGATATAGTGATTGATATCTTCAATATAATTAATTTCACCACTTCACTGTAATTAGTTATTCAACAGTTGATGCGTAGTTGCTAAAGAGAGATTGATTTGAAAGGTATACATAAAAATGACCGTCAACTACATTGAAAATTTAACAGGTACTTGAACGTTAATAACGAGAAGATGATTTAAAATTGATATAGGTATAGTAATTGTTATCTTCAATATTATTTCGTCACTTAAATGAAGTTATGCTTATTTGATACATAGTTGATAAGGAAAAAATTATTTAAAATATATCTATAAAAATGTATGTTAACTGCATTAATATATTTTACAGGTTATGAAATGTTAAAATTGAAATAACAGTAATATGATTGTTGTTTTAATACAACTTTATCACTTAAATGAAGTTAGTTACTCAATAATTGATCCATAGTTTATAAGGAAAGAATGATTTAAAACTGATGTCTATAAGAATGGATATTAACTACATTAATACATTTTAACAGGTTATGAAGTATTGTTAAAGGAAGGATTGTTTAAAATTGATTTTGGTAACGTGATTTGTTATAATATTATTATTTTGGTACCTTAATGAAGTTAGTTATTGAACAGTTGATGCATAGTTGATAAGGAAACAATGATTTAAGAAATGAATGTTACAGCACTAATACATTTTATCAGGTTATGGATGTTTGACAAAGGGAGGATAGTTTAAAATATTGTAATCGGTACTATGATTGTCTTCAGTATTATTTAATCACTTAAATGAAGTTAGTTATTCAACAGTTGATGCATAGTTAATAAGGAGAGATTGATTTACAATAGGTATCCATAAAAATAGACGTCAACTACATTAAGAATTTAGCAGGTTGTTAAGGGTCAATAAAGAGAATATGATTTAAAATTGGTATCTGCATAGTGATTACTATGTTCATTATTATTTTATGACTTAAATGAATTTAGTTATTCAACAGTTTGAGCATATTTGAGAAGGAAAAAATTGTTTATAACTGATATCCATAGAAAGATGTTATTGCATTAATATATTTTAACAAGGTTAAAGCCAATGCTTTGTCAATTGAGCTACAATGGTAGCTGGATTCTTTTGTCTGTTGTTTGGATATTTATTAACTATAAATGGGTTTTCGTTCGGTGGTAGTTACAGGGAAAATAAAAACATATAGAATGAAGGCATAAAAACTAAAGAAATACAGAATAGAGATACAAACCAAACAAGTCAACGACATCAAATAAGAGAAGGAACAAGAGACTATACAATCAGAATTCTATAAATAAATACATAGACCTACTATAATACTCTTCACTATTAACATTTTCAACAGTCATGGTACACACTTTAGTCATTACACACTAGCTACACTCATTATTCAGATACTACGAGTATAACTCACTAAACTGCTCTGTAGCTCAGTGCATTTTTACTGCAACACACTGCACACTCGCTATATCCAACTGCACTTTCACTATTACACACTGCACACTCGCTATAACTCACTCATTTTCACTATATGTCTAACAATTTGAAAACATATTATACTGCAGTATATCAATAAAGTTTTTAAGCCTGTTCATAAAAAAAATATTAGTGATTAATTATGAAGCCTTTAGAAGACTTCAGGTAGAACATTCAAGCCTCTGAGGGTACGGTTGAGAAAAGAAAACTTTCCAATGTCCGTCCTCTGTCTATTTCTCTAAATTTATGTGAATGGTCGTTCATTAAAGTAATTAGATGTCTGCAACCTATTTTTATTTCTCTCCTGGCAGACTAGCCTCTGTACTTTTTTAACATTCCGCATAATCGAACTCGTGTCTTTCTGTCTGTGGTTGTGTCCCATTTTAATGATGAATTATTGCGACAGAATCTAAGAGCCCGTTTTGTTTACCGCTGCGGAGTAACGGTTAGTGCGTCTGACCGTAAAACGAGCTGGCCCGGATACATTCCTGGTTGGAACAGGTTACCTGGTTGGAGTATTTCCGGGTTTTTCCCTCAACCAATTGAAGCAGAATTGCTCGGTAACTTTCGGCGTTGGACCTCGGACTCATTTCGCCATCATTAATTCACACATCATCCTCATCCATACTATAGCCCGGGTTAAATTTACCGTGCGGCATGCTGTACTTGTGCAAGAGCGCGGCCGCTCGACTACCCAAACATTCAGAGCATGAGTGATAAGCACAATAAGTCTCTGGCTGCATGTAAGCCTTCGAATCTCTCCTCCGTACATGTGGAAAAAAAGAGCCCGTTTTTTAATTTTACATAATGTCTTAATATGCTGTACTTTGTAAAGATCCCAACATGCGACAACATAGCCTACTTCATTGGTGGACTAACTAGTGACTTATGTGTTATCTCATTGGATTAATCAGTTAATCAGTATTTTCTTAGTACCTTCATTACAAAGTGAAAGTTACGCCAAGGTATTTGCATTTTTTTTACATCCGGAATAGTTTCACCCTTTACTGTTTAGAGAATTTGTTTTCATTTTGTTACTCACTGCACAATCGTTTATCATATTGAGGTCATTCTGAAGAGGAATATTATATTCACGGCTTTTAATTCTATTTTTTTAATGATACCGGGAACTGCGAGATATAGGTTAACTTGAATGTACTGTGCATATGTATTGCACATTACTAAATACACACTGAAACAAATAGCGTAAATGAATATAATAATGACACAGAATTTCTCTCTGTGTATTGTATCTTCCTTTTCATAACATATTAAGAGAAATGTGTTCATAAGTGGACCATATATAAGGGCCGTATTCATAGACAATTTTAGCGCGGTCTTTCGGTGGATGATCAGCGTTTTTCGTATTCATAAACCAGTGTTAGCGATAGGATATGATTTGAATTCTGTACAAGTAACCAGTGGATAGCCGGGGCTAGCTTAGTACGCTCGTAGCGCGTGCTGCGAAATTTCTATGAATAGCACTCTCAAAGTTTACTGCCGAAATTTTCTCCCACTTCTTTTCTACCTACACGTTCTTTTACTTCATTTCAGAAAGCTGACTCTACTAGAAAAACAACTGACTTTGTGAATAATTATGGCACAAAGATAAAATAGATTAACTTACATTACTTCAATGTGAGCCTTAACAAGCTGGGTTTGTTTTGGATTAGCTCGTGACAGAAAGTATGCTCATTTAGTTTAATGAAACAAATGTTTATGTTGACATTCCACTCTATTTTGATCACGCAGAATCCTTTTTCCTGTCGTGACAAAAATAAGTGAAAACGCTATCTACATCCACATATCTATCAAACAGTAAATACCCAGGCCGTTATTATGAACGTTAAACAAAATTGCATTTTCGTTTTGCGGGCGTCAAAGTTATTGACAGCTTGCCACGTACGTACCTTGCATAGATTACGTAAGCTTCCTGTTTTGTAGGCGTAGCACAAATATCTGTAATCTTTGTCCTCCAACATCTGACTTCCTGCAAGGTTTTTAATTAATGCTCATATGAATTTCGGATACAACATTTGAAAAAGTGGTTTTGATGGACATTGCATTCCTCTTTTATAATTAATTGCAAGTATATTGAACTAGGTTTAATATTTAATGTCTATAATGTGCTCCATACAGGGACTAAATTTTAGACAAATGGTTTGTTAATATAAATATTTCAGAAATTTCACTGGAATTGTACAACAAGGATCAGTATTTGACAGAGGAAACTTCTCATCCACATAATATCGGGATTTATTAATGAAGAAATTAGAGTAAAGAAAAAGTCCTGTCCTGCTTTAACAAAAAAAGACACTAGATACTGGAAAGTTAGAATGTATGACAACTTTGTTATGTTAATGCCATAATGATAATAATAATAATAATAATAATAATAATAATAATAATAATAATAATAAATAATGATAATAGAGTAAAGGAGTTCTGTGTCGAGCGATAAATCGCCGCGCCGTGGCGTCGTGGTCTAAGGCATGCTGCCTAGGACTCGCGTTACGGAATGTGCGCTGGTTCGATTCCTCGTGAGAGAAGAAATTTCCTCATGAAATTTCGGCCAATGTATGGGACCTGTGCCCATCCAGCATCGTGATGCACTTGGGGAGCTACGGTAGATAGCGAAAATCCAGTTTCACAAATCAGCTATAACGGCTGGGAGGATCATTGTGCTAAGCACACGATACCTCCATTCTGGTTGGATGATCATTCACCTCTGCTTCGGCATGTGGACGTGAGGTCAGCAGCCGGCTGGTCGGTCTTGCCCCTTCCTGGGCTGTAGCGCCATGGATTTACTTTTTTTTATCGACGATAAATTTAACCTATGCACATTTGTGCGCATTCCTGCCTTTATTCATTTAGTCAGACCAATGAATTTCAAGTTTTCAGACAAAATAT
Source organism: Periplaneta americana (assembly GCF_040183065.1). Taxonomy (NCBI): domain Eukaryota; kingdom Metazoa; phylum Arthropoda; class Insecta; order Blattodea; family Blattidae; genus Periplaneta; species Periplaneta americana. The sequence goes on from NC_091117.1 coordinate 94,225,959, forward strand.
ATTTTAACATTATACCAATTAATAGGAAACAAATAATAAATAGATAGGTCTAAATAAATAAGTAAATAAATAAATGAATAAATAGACAAATAAATAAAAAGAAAGAAAGAGAAAGGAATCAAAAAAGAAAGAAAGAAAGAAAGGAATAAAAGTTATTATTTTTGTTTCAGTACATAGCATTGTGATTTTACATGGATTAGCGATATCTGGTAACAATTGGCAACATTGAAAAGACTGCCATATTATCTTTTTCGGAATTAATCTTACGTGACCTCCACTTTAGGGGATTCGTGTTTGTGTAGAAATGTAGTACCTATCTTCGAAAAAACCGCGAGGAGCAACCTTTGTGTCATCTTCATCTAGCCAAAAAATTGTTATCTTGTAAAATTTTTACTTGTTCCACATCTTAAGGCTTCAATGATAATGTACGATCTATAGAATACAATACATTAAATGAAATGGAATGGAATGTGGATCCGACGTCACGAAGCACAGTACATGCCCTATTTTACTAAATGGGGATGATAATGAAAGTGGAATTGTGGATAGTGTTAGTGGTATGACGAGGAAACGACGGGGAAATCCACTCATAACCTTGACTTTGTCCACCTCAAATACAACTCCGCTATCGGCGAGATGTGAACTCGAGTCCGTAGTTGTCCTAAGTAAGCCTTCTGCCAACAGAGCTACTAAGTTATCTATCATCTGTGAATGTGGCTATACGCAAATGTATGAGAAATGCACTCTATTAGTAAAGAACAAAATTCACATTACTTCATTGAAGATAAAATACGATTTCCTATTCTACTTGGCACACTTAAAGCTGATTTATGTTATTGCAAGCGTTCCAAAGCCGGACATTATCTGAATGTGCTATACATGTAGTGCAACTCAGTGTATATGTGTTCAGTGTAATATTTTAATATGGAGCATTTACATAACATACGCATTGCGTATTAGTAAATTTAGAGTTTAGGGTTGTTTTCGGTCGTGGGTTCGTTTATTTTCTACGGAATGGATGTTTATACGATGTCAATATGAGAAACTGTGTTATCCTAAGCTCTGGATTTCTGCTTATTTGCCAATTTGTCTATTTTAATCCTTCAATTGAAAAGTAAGCTGTTATGTTAATTATCTAGTTTGTGGTACTTGGAATATTATATGCATATTCTATAGTGTATACAATTACTATTTGACTTATAAATACGTAGTTGCTTAAATGTCCGATTTGTTTGCTTTTAACCATCAGAAAGCAGAGAAATTAAAAATTCTATATTCATTATCTTTTACTGCCACCAGAGCGCGTAGAAATCGAAGAATTATTATCAGTTATTCTATATTTGTTATATTTTAATGCAATCAGAGTGCGGAGAAACCAAATAATTTAAAATTAACCAATACGAAAATTGCCGTATGTAGACAGCTCGGTGCCTATTTCTATATTGCATTTTGTGATTTAGCTACAGTTGTGTTTTGCGTGATCTTGCGTGTGCTGTAAATAAGTGACGTCGATTATTTCTTATTTTATTACGCCGTATTTGATAGTTGGCAATCTTGATGAGAAGCAGGCACTGAGCATAGCAGACTCAAAGGCTGAAGCCAAGCTAAAGCCTGATCTTGTTTTATGAAGGCCAACTTTTGTGAACTGCCTGCTCATATAACAGAAGTAGAAGCGAGGGACACTCCACACTTCAGTGCAAGTCATGAAGTAAGTGGAAACTCTCCTTCAAGAAGTACCAGACATTATTGGAGAAGGATTGAGAGATAAGTTTTAGAGCATAATGAAGAGAAGTCCTTATTGGGAGAAAGTGCTGTTGGTGGTAGAAGCACAGACTGGAAACAATATTGACAATAGTCCATTTACAACAGATTTGGTGCCCAGCAGAGATTGAATCAAAGAAATACTGTCCAATCACTTCATATGTAGTGACGAGAAGTTTCACTCAATTCAAAATATTTTTACAGACAACAGACATCCATTTTCCTTAGAATATTTGGAGGAAGAAACTGATGTTTGATGTCTTGCTGTATGGCTTGTATCTGAGAGTAGTAATGTGGAGTTGTAACTGTTATTAAGTAGATGTAGGACTTTGTCTATCTACTCGTATGTCTACATTTTAGTGCCTAAAATTGCGAAGCTTAGTTATCATTGATGAAGTATTTGTGTCTCGCTGATCACACGTTAAAAGAGTTACAGTGTTCTGCCTTGTTCGGTTGAAAAGTTCCTAATATGAGCGTAAGATGAACTAAAAGAAGATTGAGCTGGGATCGAATGGGGCTTAGGGAATGGATGTGTTTGTGAGTGTCATGTTCAGTGTTGTCATGGACGGAGACGCGGTGTCATACAGATAACATGTAACGAGAGTTCCATTGTGCATTGTTGCCACAACTAAACTTTTTGAGTTTCTCTTTCCATTGGTACTACTCGTATTTTCATGCACCTCAGATTCATAGAACGTAAATTACATGTGTTCGAAACCGGAAAGTCCTTTTGTAGGAGTCCTGTATTTTTTAAATGGAATGTGAATTGGTACACATTTATCCGAATTGTTGGACAGTATTGTGATAGGCTATGATTTACCATTGAATAGACGAATGAGAGTGTGATTTCAGCTAGGTAGGACCATAGCACATTTTGCTACGACAGTTCGTGAGAAATTAAATAATGTTCGTTGTGCAGTAGATTGGACGATATGAACTTCAACCATGACCTCCGTAGTCACCGTACCTCACACTCTAGATATGGGAATATGTGGAACAGCTATTTTTTTCAGACAGAGTCTGCATCTATAGAGATGAATTGAAACACAGGGTCACCCATCTTATCCAACACATTCCACAAGCAAGACATTTAAGAGCGACAGAGGAATGTCAGGATCGAGTGATACACTGTCTTCAAGTAAATAGAACATACTTTGAACATTTGCCGTAATACACTATGCAGTTGCACTGAGAGCAGTAATCTTTACATGCAAACCGAGCTGTGCCTGCGTGAACGTAATGCAATGTAAGGACATAATGATATAAAAGTATTGTATTGTACAGTTTTTCATAGTAGAATTTGATCACTACGTGATTTGTTCAAAAGAAGTTAATTTGTTATGCCTGCATTTCAAATTAAAATTCCAAAACACTATTGTTTTCTCTTTGGCAAGTGACTTTTATGTCACAACGCTATTTGGGACGAAGTATCAAAGAGTTAGTTCACGCTGCATACTTGTCCTCTGTTTTTCTGTCTATCCATTTCTCTAATAATAATAAAAATAATAATAATACTTTCTTACTTACTGGCTTTTAAGGAACCCAGAGGTTCATTGCCGTCCTCACATAAGCCAGCCATTGGTCCCTATCCTGAGCAAGATTAATCCAGTCTCTATAATCATATCCCACCTCCCTCAAATACATTTTAATATTATCTTCCCATCTACGTCTCGGCTTCCCCAAAGGTCTATTTCCCTCCGGTCTCCCAACTAACACTCTATATGCATTTCTGGATTTGTCCATACGTGCTACATGCCCTGCCCATCTCAAACGTCTTGATTTAATGTTCCTAATTAGGTCGCGTGAAGAATACAATGCGTGCAGTTCTGTGTTGTGTAACTTTCTCCATTAATAATAATAATAATAATAATAATAATAATAATAATAATAATAATAACAGTGAAACATATTAAAGAAGTGTTCCGAATCTGAAAAGGTTGAAATTTATGGCCCAATTATCTTATTTCTGAAAACTTGTAACGAAATTTATTTAACTCCATTATTATAACTCATTCTTTGCAATTGGTTCTATACATTTTCTACTACAGGAATTAAACTTTCCAGACGAAGGCCTTTTCGAATAACCTATCCTCAAAATAATGTCATGCACATTTCTCGTAATTCGAGGGAATCTTCAACAAGGCTGGATATGTTTCAATAAAAGACTGTTATGTAACAGAGTTGGCCTCGATAAATCAAAGGTATTACGACTACAACACGCATCCATGTTAATGCAACAGTTTTTTCTTGTAGAAGTAATCAGGAACCACGGATCACGGCACAGTCACATTAAGAAATAAAATATGTTACATTAAAATTGAGGAATCCGGAATCAGAAGCATGCAACCACCACCATCACGCTTTGCAGTTTACATGATTGAATGTTGTGCAACAGCAATTAAGTACCATAAAACCCATCTACAACTGCCTTAACGCTCCAAAACATCGTCGTCGACCCCACCGCTACTACCACCAACACAACCATCACCAATACCACTATCACTACCACCACCATACCCACTAAGGATTAGACTTTTTTCTGTGCCGTTATCTCCATCTCAACCTCGCACATCTAAGGGCCGATCTCACCAATATGTTACTAAGCTACAATTAACTAATTGTAATTTAACTTAACTAACCTAAACTGAACTAACTCATAAGAAAATGTTAAATGGGTTTGACTTCAATCGGTTGTTTCAACACTAGTTTCATTTATATTACAGATCTTATGAAATGTTAGAAGATGAGTTTAGTAACAATTTAAAAAGACTGTTCTCAAAATATTATAATGCAGTGTAGTGGCAGTGTTTGTGAGTTACTATTCTAATGTCTTCAAATATAATATTGCTTAATAATTGTTATTCATATTAAGTTAATTGCTGTCTTTGACGCAATAGGAGATTGATTAAACGTTTCTTCAATAAATAGGTACCCGATACATAATTTAAATATGAAGTACTTACCTATCAGTTAGAAATTCAAAATCATCTTCACTATTATTCATAATATCCATTTCTGATATTTTGCTTAACCTAAACCGCATTTGGAAGTCTTTCTCGTCCATTGTGCTAAATAATCTTCTCTTTGGGAAATTATCCTCTCTCGTCTTCGTAGGAAATCATCTTCAAACACAAAATCAACATGTTTAAATATAGGTGTAGTCCATCATTCTCCTCGCCATGATGAAAACTTCATGGTTAATGCAGGATTAATTATTTTAATGACCAAATATTGATCAATTAACTTAAATGAAGTTTAATGAGAGCTTAAAGTCCAATTTGTTTTGGTGAAATGCATTGTTCCTTTAAATGTCAATTAAGAAGACTCCAATTAACAATTAAAGTTAAATATCGATGGTGTTTAGGTAAGAGGGCTTATCCTACAAGAGAAAAAAATTTCAGGAACAAAAAAGATTTAATTTTAACACTATTATTAGTTACTTTATATGAAGGAATGTAAATATAATTGTCAAAAAACATATCTTCACGTTTTGTAATGAAATTAACTAATTAGATTTATTACATAAAAAAAGTCACATTTAAAAATGAGGATTAAGCTCTTTTACCTAAACACCATTGATATGTTTGGTGAAATCGGACCTAAGTTCTCTTCTTCGTTTTGGTTGATAATTCTGTGCATATTTTCTAACTATTTTATTTAACACTCTATGTAGACAAGAATTATAATTTTTTATATTCCTCTCCTTTATCGTTTATTGAATATACCTAACATAAATTCACTTCGAACGGTTTAATTTCTCAGTTTCTTTATTAAGTTATTGAATGCCGCTTTATACCTTTTCAAATCTTCATTATATCTCTTCTACAAATAATGAGGTCCGCTATTTTCGCATAGCGTGCGCACTTCCTACAAAGCAGTTCTTGTTTCGATTCCTGGTATGAACAATGGAAAAAAAAAATTATCTTCCATTCATGGGACCGAGCGTTTTGTCCTCATCATGTGTTGTCCTGTGTTGTCTCAGCGATGGCCCTGTGTCATACTAACCACACAAACAGGTAGGCCCACAATGTGTGCCTATCTAGTGTTGGTCCGAAGATATACTCTTCCCAATACCGCATTGGATAGCAATTCGGTGTCGATGGAGAATATAAAACACAATAAAGAAAGATAAATCAGTTTATGAGAATTAACTAACATATTATGTCGAAAGGTTGCAAGCCAGTCTGGCATCGCAGAACCTGGAAGACCAGGAACTAGTTCCCCTGAAAAAGTTCCTTTCTATACGGTTAACTAATTTACCTTCATGTCGCCCTTCTCCAAAGATTAATCTTAGCTTCATCACTCTTCTCGTAACAGCCAGTAAAGGAAGAAATAGATGGTCTCACAATATGAACCAATGGACTCGAACATTGGAACTCTTTACTTCTCTTGTAACAAGGTATTGTTCGTTCTCCAATACATAGTCCTGCACGAATTCTGTGCAACAAGAGTTTTATATCTTATGAAAATGATCTTCGAAACAACTCTCGATATTTCATTACCCTGTTGGAAGCAGAAACAGTTGTACAAATATGTTTTCTTTTCCATCTATGCAGACGACTAGCGCTGAGAAGAGAGGGAGATCTGCAGTCAGGATGAATGTATTACGTTAGCATATGGAAGTCTGCACAAAGTGACTTGTCGACTACTATGAGATGTAACAGTATAATTTATCATTACTGCTACTACTTAGAAAATTCAAAATTTTATTGTACGAAGGTGTACTGAAAAGTAATGCCTCTTATTTTTTTTTTGTGAAAAGTTTTATAGTTATTTGAGTGAAAAAAACTAGTTACTTGCTATATCCTTGCTGTTCATACCTGTAGTTTTATTTTTAAACGTAATCGCCCTAGCGATGAATACACTTCTCCCTACGAGTGACCAGTTTCTTGAGACCATCACTGTAGAATGTTTCACTCTGATGACGAAATCACAGCCTCATTTCTGTCTGCATTGCATCATCAATATTAAAGAGATGTCCTCTCAGGTGTTCTTTAAGTTTTGGGAACAGACGAAAATCTAATGGCGCCAGGTCGGGACTATATGAAGGATTGTCAACAACATCGAAACCAAGACGCTGAATGTGTTCTGTTGTCATTGCACTGGTGTGCGGACGAGAGTTGTCATGCTGTAGGAGGGGCTCTCCATATCTGGACGAACCCTTCGAATTCGTCCTTTCAGTTTTTTTTTAGGATTTCATTATACCTTACAGCATTAATGGTAGTGCCTTCAGGCATAAATTCCATATGCATCATACCTTGAATATTCCAAAAGACTGTAGGCATGAGTTTACCTGCTGATGGCATAGCCTTGAACTTTTTGAGTGCAGGTGATTCTTGTGGCGGAACTGCATTGATTACCTCTTGTTTTCGGGATCGAAGTGGTGTATCCAGCTTTCGTCACCTGTGACATGTTCTTTTAAGGATTCGTCGCCTTCCCGTTCGCAGCGCAGAAGCAATTGTTGGCATATGCCCAATCTCTTCTGTTTCATGTGAGGAAGGAGCATTCGAGGCATCCATCGTGCCCAAATTTTCCGGAATCTCAGTTCTGCAATTATCACCTGCACACGCTCTCTTGATATACTACATTGGATTGACAGGTGTTGTTGCGTTATGCGACGATTCGCTGTATTGAATTCATTGTCACGATTCCGATGAGCATAATCAGTTGCAGTACATGGTCTTCCACTGCGTCCTTTGTCACACAAGTTGAGAGTTGCACCAGGTTCATTACGAACACGAGCAGACCAACGTCGCACAGTACTGATTTCGACATATTGACCACGATAAACAGCCTTCAATCTCCGATGAATGTCTATCGGGGCACATTTTCTGCTGTTAAAACTCGATCACAGCACGTTGCTTCAGACTCACCGACATAGTGCTGGTACACGCTGCTGTGTTTCAGGCTATAACTCAGAGCTCTCTATGAAACTTGGGCCACTGAAAGCAGAAAGTTCATTGAATACAATGTACTATCACTAATATTTTTAACTATATTCACAGCAACAAAAAATAGGAGACATTACTTTTCAGCATACCCTCGTAATATCAGGTCATTTGTTTTAAATTCTGGATATGAGGAGTTGTGTTTCCTATGAATTGCAAATTTACTGCTCTTAATACGTTTCATTACTTCTGATTGAGGTTCTGGCTCATATGTACATCTGTTATCACTTATCAGGCAGTACATCTCACTTAACGTGTCAGAGGAAGAACAATTGTTTGTATACATTTGAAGACTGATTAGTGTAATATGTAGCTAATCGGCCATGTATGCAATGGAGAGGGAGAGGAACTGGCCATCCTAATCAGTATCTCCTGGCCTAGTTGCCTCATAAATGGTGCCATGTAGGTATCATTTGTGAGGTTCAGACCTGTGTTCTGACATTTAACTAAACAACAAACAACAGTATGTCCCAAATTAAATTCTTATTCACCAATACTAATAATCCTTGTTTGACTCCTGTTATCTTGAATACAACATAAATGAATAAAATATCCTATACCTACTATCCTTTCCCTTTTTCTTTGTTTTTGTAAGGATAAGTATTAAGCTTCAGCTTTCCTAATCCCTATAACGTGTTTTGTTGTTTGCTAAATAAGCCTAAAATCTGAAAGCGTGCCTTACCTTGGATCGACGTATAATTTCGATTCATTTTCTCTAATTTGTGGGATCTTTCACATTAAGTTTTTTGTACATAATGCGTAGCTGGCGCGTTACCGAAACCTCCTGACTTGGAAGACCAGGCAGTTGCCTCATTAGCCAGTTTTTAGAGTTCCTATTGGACATTGCCGAATTTACTTTAGCGGTCAAAGGAGAACAAGCCTCACCGTACTTCAACCCAAACCGCAACAAGGAATCCTCTAACTCCTTCTCCCCACTCCACGCGATTTGGACGCTGAGGTTGAATTTTCGAAAGCTGAAGATAGCATATAGTATAGAATTGATATAAACACAGGTCACAGAACAGCAATCACTTTGTGAGGTGAACAGTGGTACAAATTTTTAACCAGGTTTTGCTATACATCCGAAATACTAGAAAGTATCATCACCACCACCACCACCACCACCACCATCATCATCATCATCATCATCATCATCATCCATTATGGGTGTAATATGGTTCCATAATATGGTTCCACCGACTGCCGTGCATTTTAGTTAATCTTTGGCGAACTAAGGGGTCTAAGCTTTCCGGCACTAGTGACATCTATGAGCAGGCTAGTACAGTGAAACTTCTAAATAGCGGAAAATCTGGAAACATTCAACATTTTTTCCTCCATTACTGTATCTTGTACAATAATGAAAATTGGTATGTGTAAAATACTGCCCTTCAGTTATGTAAAAAAAAAAAAAAATGATTTTACGATTTAAAAAAATTATATATTTTTTTCTTTCAAAATTCAGGATAGTGGCAGTTTACTGTGCAGTGATGAAGAGTTTCTCTCATAACTCCTAAACTTGTTAACTTTTTCATGTTCTCTCTATTTTATGTTATTGCTGAAACTCATGTTTACAATATCATGCTCTTTCAACTACATTCCTTGATAAATATTTTTTTTATTTTTTGTTAGAAGAAAATACTGATATTTGACCATTTTTTAAAATAAATTTATTTTTATCACACAATCTATCAAAGGTAGAGAAGTGTTCTTGCATCATATTGTAGATATAACATGCATAAATACACACAAAAATTTCATCACAGAATGTTGGACAGTTTTTGAGTTACGTGGGGAAACTCTTCATCACTGCACAGTGAACTAAATTTTGAAAAAAAAAAAAAAAAAAAAAAAAAAAAAAAAATGTAAATAATTTTTTTAAATCGTAAAAATATTTTTTCATATAGCAGAAGGACAATGTTTTACACAAGATACAGTAATGGAGGAAAAAAAATGTTGAATATTTACAAACATTTTACTGCTGTAAGATGTACCTAACCCCTTAAGATGTGTCCGTCAAAAAGAATGCAGTCCAACAAAAATTATATTTGGTAATATGTAATTAAATTCAATGCAGTACATGAATATTATTAAACTACATATAGGCTACAGTTACGACGTATAATTGACAACTTTTCAGCAGACAAGATCGTAATTTAAGCGCTAGCATATGAATCTTATAATTTCAAAATCCCCTATATCTAATTTTACAAAATAAAGGATTTTGATAGTAACTAGTGGCAAATAGAGGGCATTTTCAACCTAACAGTGACTTTTAACAAACCTTTCGCTTAAATTTAGTTCTTTCTTGAATTCAAACTATATAAATCATTAGAATTCATTCTTGGCAAGCAATTTGTGGGCATAAATCAATTGTGAACTAAATGATCTTTAGGGAGTTTTGAATCTAGAGAATTCATATACGCTGACGTTTCTTACGGTTAATGCGTTTTGGCGCATATTTTCTGTGTGGAACTTCTCTGCTGATTCCATTATTGCATGTCTTGTAATTTTGCTCTATTGTTATTGTGTTTATTGTATCTGTCCGGCATTCTGGCTCTATGGATAGCGTGCGCTCTTCCCAAACAAGCGATCCGAGGTTCGATTTCCGGCATAAGCAATGGGAGAAATACTGTATATATTCCGTCAAAGGGACTGGATGTTTCTCTGTTGGCTTGTGATTGTTCTGTGATGTCTCTGCGGTGATCCTGCGTCATGCCGTTCCCTTGACCAAGGAGACCCGCATTTGTGAGATGTCTAGTGTACGAACTAAAGAATCTCCCTCCCCTATTCGCAATGGTGTATATGTTGGTGAAAAGGGGAAGTTAAACAGAGTACTAAGAAAGAAAGAAAAATGAAAGAAAGTTATTGTATCTCAGAATAACAACTGAAATATTTTTATCTGAAATAGTATGATACATATTAAATGGGGATATGAAATAGAAGTAATGGAATTAATTAATTTAGTAATATGACATCAATGCTGCTTTAATATAACATAACTTAAGCGTTGTGAAACTTACAAACAGTGTGATATTTTAAGAACATTTGCTTGGCATATACTACTTCGGAATAAAATAATTGTAATTTTGATAAACGAATTAGAGATTCATAAATTAGAATATAAGGGGAAAAGAAACTTAATGTCTTCTCTAAGTTAAGCGCACGGAAGAATGTAAAACAGCTAATGAAGCTGTGAAATGTAGCCAATCTAATAGAATAATTTCTCTGATTAAGGAAGAGATTAATAAAATTTCACTTTTTCTTCGCTGACGATAAGAATTTAACAGAGGCTTAATACTATTTATTCGTACTTCATATTATTAGAAGAATGATTTTTCAACTATTTTTCGCACTGGAGACCAGTATTTAAATTCTAGTGAAGCTAGAACAAATTTATTTGTTGTAATGACTGTCCCCGCCACTCTCTATCTTATGTGTTTTGAGTAACCTCCAAGATTTGCTATCATCTGCAGTGAACATATAGATAAAATGTAGGTATATGGCATTTTCATTGTTTCATATTCATGAACTGTCCCACCACTTCGTAATAATATGTTACATATTCAGAGGAGAAATTCACTTACATGCGACACGCTCTTTATCGAAATTCTGAACATTCCGATTTGCGTAGTTTTAAAATGGAGATGCATTGGTATTCTATTATTCTGAAAAGTTTTATTTTTACTATTTTTGTGGCTGGAAATAGAGTGAATCCGTTTTATTTCCTTGTTGCTAAGCGGCATTTACTGCTACATCTGTAGCATTGGAACATTCAAGTTGCAGAAACCTGCAAAAAAAGTATTCTCATTAATCCACTCGTTTAGGCGATTGAAGAATTTTCTACCTTCTTCCATGAAAAAAATGTTAGTGCAAACACTCGTGATGCCCCAGTTCGTTTACTGTGATATTCTGTTTACTGACCTAAGCGTTACTTCGGCGCAGAGACTGCAACGTGTTCATAATATGTGCGTCCGTTTCGTCTGCAATATTCGCCGGGCTGATCACATAACACCATCCCTCGAAATGTTGTCCTGGCTCCATCTAGAAGATCGTAGGAAAACCCACTGTCTTTTCCTTCTCTTTCACATATTGCATTTCTCCATTTGTCTATCTTGCGTCTCGTTTTCAAAATTTATCCACCCATCATAACCTAGACACACGATCACAATACTCCTCAATATTATCCATTCCCTCCCACTGAACATCCTCATATTCATCTTCTTTCACTGTGGCTGTTCCTGGGCTTTGGAATTCCCTACCGAGTAATGCCAGGGACTGTCAAACATCAAACCAATTTAAGAATAGATTAACGAAATATTTTTCTAACAATTCTTGTTAATAATAGCTGTTTCAGGTTTCTCAATGTTTAATGGTTATATATATCACAGAATAAATATTTAAATTATCTCATTATTATTATTATTATTTTTTTTTTTCCATACGCGCCTCGCGTCCTGTACGTTACGTAAGACCAAGACCGGAGTTGATGATGATCGTAAGAAGAAGAATAAACAGCACAAACGTAAGAAAATTGATCTCACCCAGTCCCTACACAGGGTGTATCATAAGTATGGTACAAACTGCAGAGATAAGTGGAGACAATGAAATAAGACTGAAACTTCTAATAAACATAGGTCGGCAAACCAGCCGTTTCCAAAATCTATAGGGTTTTATTATGTCTCGTTAGTACAGGTTCTCTGGGATAACATAACATCCGATATACACTGAAGGAAGAGAGCGTTATAACATATGTTCAATATCACCACTGTTCATGACAAGGCAAGCATCAGCATGTTCCTTTCAAAATCATACACGTTCGAATAACTCTGGCATGTCTCTAATGGGCTGACAGCCATTGACAATGCGTTAGCGGAGTTTGTTTACATTGTCAAAAGGGCTGGAATACACAAAACATATTAAATATCCCCAAACAAGAAATCCAGAGAATTCAAGTCGGGAAGTCCACCGCTGTGGAGTAACGGTTAGCACGCCTGATCGTGGAACAAGCGGGCACGGGTTAAAATCCTGGTTGGATAAGTTACCTGGTTGAGGTTTTTTCGGGGTTTTCTCTCAACCCAACAAGAGCAAATGCTGGGTATTTTTCAACATTGAACCCTGAACTCATTTCGCTGACATTACCACTTCATCTCATTCAGACGCTATATAACCATAGCAGCTGAAAAAATCGTCGTAAAATAACCAATTAAATAAAAAATGAAAATGAATTTGGGGGACCTGGGAGGCCATGATGTTGGTAAGCCATGGAAGTTTGTGTGTAAAATTTCTCGGACGTTCAAATAAAAACGAGCTTTCCTAAAGAGACACATCATCCGAAAGTCGTGTAACTCATGTTGGAAAAAATGGAAGTACGCACACCATTAAGTCTGCCAAGTAACAAACAGGTTGCAAATTCACGATATGTGTTCAGCTGGTGGCCACAGTGATAACATCACATATCAGAAACAGTGGTTTCCGTGCCTATATGTAAGGACTTCTTACCTTGTTTCATCGCGCTCTAGTTTTTACCTATAATAATTGGAACACCTGTAGAAAACTGAATATTCTACTGGGCTCCTAGTTCCTGCGAGAAAGAGTAATTATGTGGCTGTCATGTAATTGGAATGAAACTTTTATCGACTTACAATAAGCTTACAACAACGAGTGTTTATTTAGCATGTTTTCATTGACTCTGCCCAACAAATTCAAAGAAGATTTCAGACAATAACGACGCATAAAATTTTACAGTCGTCCTTAGAGCGTATAATACTGTTACACAATTGAGAAGAACTGGAAATGTATGAGACAGAACGTTGACAGGTTTTGACATATAAAACTCTAACTAAATAAAGCTCGTAGAACGTTTTAATTAAACCTACTTATATTTTCAATATTATAGCAATTAATAATGAGTGATTGTCCAAGATATTATGTATGACTATCTTAATAGTCACATGACGAGATCCGGTAGCTCAGCAGCTGCCAGTGAAAGTGCAGTGTATGCCTACGTGTGAAAATCACGATATTCGATGATGGATATTCTCCGTCAGCAAAAGGCAGTTGTATTGTATTTACTTTTTAAAAACTAAATGAGATATATGCGTAAAAATAAGATTGAATCTTACTCCGTTGCTTTGTAGCACATACAAATTTAGTTGTCGTGTAGAGTAAATGAGGTAATTTGAAACGCAGTACCTTTTTATTGCCTCTACATACTGCTTTGATTTAGTTTAGAGCTTCCTACATTCTTAACATGTTAATGATATTCCCTTGTGTCGTTCTTACTGCTCTCCTTAGACACATTCCACTGCATTGCAATTAAAACTTTACAACTGCTAAGCGGAACAACGTTTCTGGGAACCTTTCTGAATTTTATATTAACATTTTCATTAAAGATTACTTTTCAGATTTTATGACTAATTTTAGTTGTCACAGTTTTACTGTGTACGATGTAACATGGGGCCCAATATTGACGATTTAAGGGAACATTACAGAAAGAAACTGTGGCTTTATTAAAAGTTACATTCAAACATGTTCTACTTTGTGATATCATATCACGCAGCCCTGTTTTTTTGTCAGTTATGTAATAGTTTCGCATCTACAATATGGCGTTCAAATCCTAGCAGATATTGTGACATTTCTCTGAGTCAAATTACACTGGCGGATAAAAAATTTGTACTGTAACACTTGAATTTTACTTTGTATTTAATATGTCACCAATATGTTTCAAATGGTGATTTATTTAATTATACTGTACGATTATAAACGTAACATAGACTGAAAACGAAAATCATTATGATTTCCTACCACCAACAATTACCAACAATAACATCACAATCTAGATTGGAACAAAATTTTGCTTATGCAGAATGTGACAACAATGAGCATTGTTGTTGGTAATTATTGGTGTTATGAAGTCATGTTCATTTTCTTTTTTGTACAGTAAGATCATAATCTTATTAATCACTATTTAAAAGATATTGGTGATCTATTAAATACATTTACAAAGTAAAATTCAAGCGTCCCAAATTTTTTGTCCTCCAGTGTAAGACCTGTAGGGCCATATTCATAGACATTTTCAGCGCGGTCTTCCGGTGGATGAACAGCGAACTAACATTTTTCATATTTATAAACCAGTGTTAGCAATATGATATGAATCCTGTACAAGTATCCAGTCGATAGCCGGGGCTAGTTTAGCACGCTCGTAGCGCGGGCTAGCGAAATGTCTATGAATAGCACCCGTACTTTCTTAGAGTTCTTCCGATGTTCTGTATTTTCATCAAATCGCACCGCCACCACTAGGAACACCACCATGTCATCACTGAGAGATTTGTTCAAGAGAAAATAATTTTTTATGCCTACATTTCAAATCACCATAACCACCACCATCACCACAGCCACTTTACCATTACCATCACCATCGCCACCACCACTTTACCACTACCACCACCAACACTACCATCACCATTATCATCACCACCACTACGACCACCACCATCACCACTGCCGTCACTTTACCACTATTTTGGCTACCACCACCACCACCACCACTACCACCGCCACCATTATCAACACCACTACCACTACTATCAGCATCACCAAGACCACTAGCATTATTATTATTATTATTATTATTATTATTATTATTATTATTATTATTATTATTGTCATCAACATGAATTAACAAGAGCTGTAGGCCACCGGCGTAGCTTAAGAGGTAGGCGCGTTTGTCTTCCGACCTGGAACTGCTCTAGGGCGTGTATTCGATTTCCGCTTCGGCTGATTGCCTGTTTGGTTTTTTCCCCATTTATAAGGCGAATGTGAGGTAATCACCATCTCGTTATCATCAATCCCATCAACGCTAAATAACCTGGTAGTTGATACAGCGTCGTTAAATACCCCAGTTAAAAATATAATGCTGCAATATTACACCACTTTGCCTGCTCAGTCTCCTGGATTCAACTGGTGTTAGAGATGAGGAGGCGAGATCTGGCATATGAGCTGCCATCAGGGGAAAGAAGGAGCTATCCGAAAGAGAGTTTGTTTCATGATAGTTAATACTATACAAATCTATCGACACAGTTCATCTCAGACTAAACTCTATCTTTCCTCTCCATACCTATTCGTCTTATAGCTACGGCACATGATAAGGTCACAGGACAGGTCTTGCCCCCTCTACTGTACATTATATCGCATCCCTCTCTGTGTAAAATGCAAAATCTTATTTTGTGTTCTGTCTGCTTTAGACCTCTGTATTCTCTTGAAAACGGCCGACCGAACTCACCGATCAGTCCTCGGCTGTGAAGAAGGCAGCCAGACAATGCGAGCGCATGCAGTTGAGAATTTATAACCGATCGGTTGAAACGTTTACTCGGTCGGTCGCGAGTGCTCGAGGTTATTGCACTACAATTACATCACCTTTTAACTCCTCATACCCAAAACAGCACACCTAAGAAGGTTATCATTTTTGTTTTTATTTCAGTTAGCATGAAAATTAACACAATTCTTTAAATGAAGTAATGATTTATATTATCGGTAATGTTATTCAGTATCCATCTAGTCGAACTCATATCAGTAACGAAAATGTTTAATATAGCTTAATAAATATATCTCTTACCAAAAGTTTAAGGACACTCCTCCATAAGTAATGTTTCACTCCTGTTCTTATACTTATGTGAAACCCTTGATGTTTATACAGGAACGAAATGCCTGTGAAACGTCAAGTTTTTACTGCAAAACCAATCTATGTATCTTCAAAACTGTGGATTATGTAACAATTTTTTGTTATGAAAGTTACTGAAAAATTAAATATTTTGTAGGAAAAAAATTAATTACTCCAGAATAGGTTGACTTACATCTGTGAATTTTGGGATAGACTGGAAGACTTCCTGTGCAATCATTGATTTTTGTTTTAAACAATTTGTGACAGTTCGTGCAGGGATTGTATTCCAGATTGTTTTTTTTTCCTTTAGGAAAATTGCCATTTTCTAAAATTCTCTTGATCTTGAAATTCGCTGTAATGAGCCCGGGTCTGCCACCTTCATTTAGCCTACATAATAAAATTGTGTGTTGGTAACATTGGTCAATCAGCTAATTCCCTCCATTTTTAGTAATCAGGTGCGAAGTTTGCTACAAGTGTGGAAAGATTGAATCTCTTCCTTGAAAGAATGAAAATAGATCTACATTCAGTGAGTGTTGACGTGAAGTCGCAGATTATTGGGATGTGGAAGAATAACAGGAGATAATCTAACTCCATTCCAAAATTCATTGATTTAAGTCAACCTATTGTGGAGTAATTAATTTTTTTTTTTTGCTACGCTACTAAATATGTAATTTTTCAGTAAGTTTCACAACAGACAAATTGTTATGTAATTCACAGTTTTAGAGATAGACAGATTAGGTTTGCAGTAAATATTTCACTTTTCAGAGGCATTTGGTCCCTGTATAAACATCAGAGGGTTTCACATAAGTATAAGGACAGAAGTGAAACATCACTTATGGAGGGGTGTCCTTAAACTGTTGGTAAGAGCTGTATGTGATTGCATAAAAAGAACAGAGACTTTGTGAAACGTGTCAAATTTCTTAAAAAAACAGACATCGTACTTCAGACACAGTATTTAATAAAAATAAATAAAATATAAGCCTACATGTTCACTTTGCTTAACATTTTTACAAGAGTGTATATTAAGAGATGCTTAATCGTAGACAATGATTGACATTGGAGATACTTATGGTTAGGTGTATGCAGATTCTATTATTCCACATTCATCGACCATATCACGAATATATCAAGGATGGAGCAAACAAAATGCATGCTGAAGTTATTCCAAAATTAAAATAATCAATGGGAAAACCGTCATTTGGTTCTAAACGTAATAATTTTTGTTCAGTCTTACCTAAAATGTCCTCCTTGGTTTCTTTAATATATTTACTTTTGCCTTGTACTATTACGAATATACACTTACAAAATAATTTCAGTTAACTGTTCCGTTCAACTAGAGAATAAATACGAACTTTTTTTTTTTGTCTTTTTTATTTTATATTTTTTATTCTTATAGGCAACATAGTTTGTTAAAACTTTATTTTATTTTATTGATTTGTTGCTTTATTATTATTCATATATTTTATTGCAATTTTATATTCAATCTGATAGCCTCTACACCTTCTAGGTTCACTAAACATATAATGGGGTATCAGGCAGTTTAATAATTTCCATATTTCATAGTTTTCAGTCTATGATACCCTTCAAATGACTGGGACGACCGGTCATCCGTGATGCTTCGGTTGGGTGTTTTGCTTTCCGCGGAGTCAGGACACGCGGCAGCCAACCTGCGGAGCTAGCGACGGATCGCGCGTGTTATCATGACTCTCGGCCGTTCTTAATGAAATGCAGAGCTCTAATCTGCGACCCTGTGGTCATACGGATGGTGGCTGCGTCTGTGGTGTTCCGTTCAGGTAGCCCGGATTCGATCTTCGGCCAGGTCGTCATGTGATTTGTGGTGGACAAAGCAGATGTTGAATATTCTACCAATACTCTCTGCCTTATCTCCATTTCAGCTGTTATCTGCAATAGTTAAAAATAGACTGGGTTGAATCTTTGAGGGTAATACTGGTTTCCGATGCTGGTCTAGGAAGGGCTTGGGGATACGGGCCGTTGAACTTATCAGGAATTCGTCCGAGAATGGACGTGCTGTCAGGGTTGTGGCAAGATGGCAAACCTGTCAGCATAGGATTCATTCTCAGTCGGCCTAGGTAGTGTAGTCAGTATAGCGCTGGGCTTCTGTGCTCAGGTCGATGACACTTAAGTGTGCTTAAATGCGACAGGCTCATGTCAGTAGATTTACTGGCATGTAAAAAACTCTTGCGGGACAAAATTCCGGCACACCGGCGACGCTGATATAACCTCGGCAGTTGCGAGCGTCGTTAAATAAACCATAATTTAAATTTTTAAATTTAAGCATACGATTCACGAATATCACCCAGACTCAACGTTCCCATCCAGCGGATGAATCGCTATCAACAGTGACATATGCCTTCTCTTCATATGCACTGCTGAGAGATTTAATCCAGATATATTGGTGCACAATCTAGTGATTAGAAATTAATTAATAATATTATAGATTGTAAGTAAGATCGCCTGACAAATTGTTGCAAAAGTCGGATATTAATACGAATTTCGCTAACTGTAACTGCCGACTTGTTCCTCATACTGTGCACAAAAGTAAGTAAAAATTTTGCACTTTACTTATTTTAAACATATTACAAGTGACTCGAATATGACTTGATTTGTAAGAATTAAGTAATAAATGATGGTAATACTTGTGTATCCAGTACATATCTACTTCATTTGAGTGATTTGTGTTCCGCATATTGCGGATTGATGGTAGGACTGTGACCCGTTTTCAAGTTGCACACCACTACGGTGGGCCACACTGTGCATGATGTGTATCATGTGTATCTGTGAAGAGTTATGTTGTGTAGTAGGGTGAGTGTATGTGTAAGTGTTCGTGTAAGTGTAGTGTAGGGAATGGGTGAGAATCATGAAGATGAAGAGAGAAGGGGAAACCCGGTGTCAACACGTAGCCTACTACTGTCGAATAGCACCAAGGGGGCCGCCAGTCTCAATGTTCCCGTCTGACGGACGAATCACTATCAACAGTGACATATGCCTTCTCTTCATATGCACTGCGAAGAGATTTTAATCAGACGTATTGGTGTACATTCTAATGATTACATGTTGCGCGCCGCCACCTCTCCTAGTTCCGGGGTAGAACTTTTACACAAAAATCTCTGACCCCGCCGGGAATCGTCTGGAGGCAGAAGCGCTCCCACAGAGAGCTAATTCAGCGGACTAGTTGTGATAATGTACTATTTACTAATAATGCGATACAAAAACTTATATACCAACAAATCCGTACATTGCAAGATCACTTATTTATACATTGTATAATACTTCTGTATACTCTTGATGAATAGGTTCCAAAAATTTGACCAATCTGCTGCTTTTCTGATTGTTACCTCTCCCCGTGATCTCTTGTCATACTCTCCTTGTAATAGACGAAGGGGAAACTAGGTTACTAGTTATGTCAATATAGCAGGTGCAGCTGTATGCAATTGAGAACAAATTTAAGTCCTCAGACTCTTACCTCCAGACCGCTGGATCAAGTTGCGTATAAACTGCTACGCCAAAGGGAAACTGAATTTACATACTAAGTTTGTTAAAATTAGTTTAATAGATCTTGGTAATTGGCTGCAGTGTCTAGACCGAGGCATTCTGAGATCAAAGTCTACCACTGTAACGAGTTGGTTATTAAAAGCATCTTCTTGTTCTATATGAGAGTACGTGGGACGCACTATTCTTGATTAAAAATATTTTTGTACCTGTATCTAGTCGTTTAAAGTGAATAAAAACTTGTAATTCTTTATACAATCACCATAATCATTAGAAGTTACGGTTGAAATCTATTCCAATTCAGTTCTTAATTTCAAGTAAGAGTAACAATAATGATGATGATGATAATAATAATAATAATAATAATAATAATAATAATAATAATAATAATAATAATAATAATAATAAATACATAAATATATACATACATACAGTCCACACCTGTGGAGTAACGGTTAGCACATCTGGCCGCGAAACCAGGTGGGGGGTTCGATTCCCGGTCTGGGCAAATTATTTGGTTGAGGTTTTTTCGGGGTTTTCCCTCAATCCAATATGAGCAAATGCTGGATAAATTTCGGTACTGGACTCCGGACTCATTTCACCGGCATTATCACTTTCATCTCATTCAGACGCTAAATAACCTAAGATGTTGATAAAGCGTCGTAAAATAACCTAATAAAATAAAAAATACATACATACAGTACATAAGTGTTCTGCCCATGGGCAGGTCTTTCACTGAAAACCCAGCATTCTCCAATCTTTCCATTTTTTGCTTTCCTCGTAGTCTCTGCATAATAAGATCCACATAGCTTAATGTCGTCTATCATCTGATATCTTCTTCTGTCCCTAACTCTTCTACCTTCCAGTGAATCATTAGGTAGGCAGTTTCTTCTCAGCCAGTGACCCAACAAATTTCTTTTTTCTCTTTCTGATCAGTTTCAGCACCATTCTTTCTTCACCCACGCTTTCCAATACAGCTTCATTTCTTATTCTGTCTGTTCACTTCACACGCTTCATTCTTCTCCATATCCACATTTCAAATGCTTCTATTCGTTTCTCTTCACTTCGTCGTAATGTCCATGTTTCTGCCCCATACAATGCCATACTCCACACAAAGCACTTCACTAGTCTCTTCCTTAATTTTTTTTCCAGATGTCCGCAGATGTTCCTTTTTCTATTAAAAGCTTCCTTTGCCATTGCTACCCTCCTTTTGACTTCCTGGCTGCAGCTCATGTTACTGCTAATAATTGATAATAATGATATACTAATGTAGTTCTACTATCTTTTCAGGATGTTTTCTTTCACTTTCACGATCTGCAAGTTTGTATGCCATTTCAATTTTTTTTTTCATTTAATTTATTATATTCTACAGATCTTGTACCTTTATAGATGTGGAAGAATCAAAAGTTATACAAAAATATACTACTCGGATCAGAAAGTGCCCGGAATATACTTTTTCGCCGAAATGAAACATGTTATGTGGAAATTTCTGCTTCTGGTGTGGCATCATTCATGACGTCACTTCTGTAGAAGATTCATAATCATAGTCGTTGTTGTGTGGCAGTTGGGTGCTGTTTGTTCGTCGCATTTCAGAATGAAGGCCGTATGAGTGTATCAAAAACGACCAGCGCTCCGGTTGACCTTTAGAAAAGGTTTGTTTTTTCATTACTGCTTCACCATAAGTATTCTTAATGTCTCTGAAGGAGAGTTTTGAAAAAAAAAAACAAAATTTGATATTTGCGCTTTGCCTTGTATCCCTCATTCTGAAATGCAACGAACGAATATCACAGAAACAGCAACTGCTAGTTGTCACACAAGAATGACTATGATCATGAAACTTCTATGGAAGTGACGTCATGAATGATGCCAACGCCAGAAAGAGAAATATACTGCATAACGTTATTCATTTCGGCGAGAAAAATATAGGCCGGAAACTTTTTGAACCGAGTGTGTTTAATACAAGCAGATTAATATTAGCACATCTTGTAACATTGTATTAAATCAATCTATTTTGTATTGTCAGTCTGTTAAACATCATGTTACATATTAAATTCTCAGCTTGATTGTATTTTTAAGATTATAATATCAAGCGATTAATTCAATTTATAAATATTCATCAATTGAGTTAAATATATGTTGCAGAAATTTGATTAATTGTGTCCTGGACCTTTTCTATTGTCCCTTCAAAGCTTTAAGAAAATTAGATAGTGCATTGACTTTAATATCTCTGCATAAATAGTGAACCTCTGATAAATTGAGACTAACAGATGGAGATGTGATTTGTGTCTTATATTAAAAGTATGAATATCTTTATTAGTATTAATAAATATTTCTTGATTTTCAAAATAAAACACTATTGTGGAAAGAATGTAGGTTACTCACAAGGTTAGGTCAATATTTCTAAATTTTGAAAATTGTTTTTACATTGTGAACTTTCATTACACTTCTCACTGTCATTTTGGCTTTTTTTGTAAAACAATTATGCTTACTTCAGACAATTTGTCCCAGGGTATTAATTCATATTTCATTACAGAATGAAAGTATGACATTTTAAGGATATTAATATCACTAATAGAAGATAAAATTATGTTTTAATGCATAACAGGCTGAGCTCAATTTTTATAAGTAATATATGGGTATTCTATGTGTTTTCCCGTTCAAGTGATTATGCAACTCTGAACTAAGAAACTTTGTACTTAATGAGTCTTTGTGATTAGTACCAGTTTAATCTAATATTGTAGGAAAACTGAATGCTAATATATGTACTAAATTTGACTATACTGACTTTATCAACATTAAGTGCTAGTTTATTTCCACTAAACTATTCATTGACTTCATTATTCGCTCTGTAAGCGTGATCCTGCTGATATGCTATGTTAGGTTTTCAAGGTGATTGTGTTCACAAGTATACTTTTGGTTATTTTACCGTGTGTTGGAATTAAATATCTTAAATGTTTCAGAACTATAACTATACAGATTCCATCATCAAGGCAAGTAGGATGATAGCTTGAAGTAGCCAGACATAACAGACCCTACAGAACAGATGACTCTTCATATCGTACCTAATTTACCTCGATAATGGAATCTATGTAGTTGTGAAAAGTTGGAAAATATATTAAGTTCCAGGATACAGCGGAATACCCGAAAGTTTACCTGTAATGATCATGTTACATTTGTTTCTGATCCACTACCTTTCAACAAGACTCGTATGTATTATTTAACCCTTAGGAGCCGTGCGTCCATTATAGTGGCCAGCTAGTATTATGGTCATGACGTGATATAATATGTTATAAATTGTATGTTATATATAAAATACGTTGATATTCTTTAATTTTATATAACATTAAGGACATTGCACTTGATTAAAACAATAAAAAAATTTGTAAGTTTTTTCTTTCTTAAAAAAGGAGCAAAATTATTTCAACTTTCAGTCAACTGAAACCCCGTCATCTTCCATGCGTACCATTATGTCATTTGTTTTACATGGGCCCTCCCTATCCTTTACCACAAGCTCAATTGACTGTAGTGACCTGGACGTGAACCTGCGATCTTAGGCACGATATGCTGGCTGGATATATCTTGTGCGCCTTAAAACCTCTCGGCTAACGAACCCGAAACGAATTTACCCGATTATGCAGGTATACAAACCCCTAGTTAAGAGTTAGACATTAGCGTGCAATAATGTTGTAAGTTTTCCGGTTTTTAAGGATTAAAATTATTGATGAAGACCTATTTGTTAATTTTTTACGCAAATACATCTAGGACGTTACGCATTCAAGAAAGAAAGAAAGAAAAAAAAAAGAAAGAATGAACGAAAACAGAGAAACAATAAAATTAAAGGTACAAAATCGCGTGTACTCTCAACGGAGTTTAGGGTTGAGCGGCAGTATCTATGTGAGCTTCAACACTGTTGGCCACTTGACTCACTCAGATGTTCGCTGTTCCGTTTGAGGAAACAACACAAAATTTTTAAGGAGAAATCCGAAAATGGACGTAAGATAATAGCTACTACTTGAGATGAAGGAATATAGAACAAGTGTAAAATAAATGTAATACATCTCATAGAAAACTATTTAATAAACTGTTGAATAACTCCCGATAAGTAAAAAATGGCGAGAGGATAATAAAAAAACTTAAATGCACAATGATAAGATAAAGACGTTTAAAACAAACTTTACATTCATTCACAGTTTTCTGCCCAAGGGCAGGTCTTTCACTGGAAATCCAACATTCTCAAATCTGCCCTCTTTTCCGCGTGTTTTAACACAACATTATTCCTTATTCTGTCTGTCCATTTTACACGCTCAATTATTCCTCACCATATTCACATTTAAAATGCTTCCAGTCGTTTCTCTTCACTTCGTCGTAATGTCGTGTTCTGCCCCCATACAATGCAAAACGCCACACAAAGCACTTCAGTAGTATCGCCCGTATTCCTTTTCCAGAACTCCGCATAACATGCTCCTTTTTCTATTAAAAGCTTCCTTTCTCGTTCCTATTCTCCATTTGGCTTCCTGGCAGCAGCTCATGTTACTGTTTACAGTAAGCCTACTCCAAAAGTATTTGAAGCTGTTCACTTGTTCTACTGCCTCATCTCGAATTCGCATTTTTACTTTCTTTATTTTTCTTCCGACATGCATGGTCTTCGTCTTGTTTCAAGTTATTTTCATCTCATACTGCTCACAGCTGCCATTTAACTCCAGTAGCATATCCTTTCGTATCATATGCTCTTATACTAACGATGCTGTATCATCAGTAAATGTTATACACTTTTCATTTTTTTTTTCATTTAATTTATTACATTCCATAGATGTTACATGAGCAATGGAGCTTTAAGATGTGGAACAAGTCAAAATTTTACAATATTATAATTAAAATTTTTATAAATTTAAAAAATTTTTACAATATTTTACAATTTTTATAGTTTTACAATTTTATAATTTTCTACAATTTTTTTTTTCATTTTTTTTTTAATATTTTGGGAAGCTGTAGTGAAATGATGTGAAGCCCGAGGATTTGCCAAAATATTACCCGGCATTTGCCTTATGGTTGGGGAAAACCTCGGTAAAAACCCAACCAGGTAATCAGACTATTCTTATTCTTCTGCCTTCTATTATTACTCTTCCCATGTTCTGAAAACATTACTTCACTAAATTCTCCAAGTACAGGGTTGTTTCCGATCTCTGATAACGAATTTGAATGACATTATGTAATAACAGGAGTCACACAACAGCTGAACTGTGATGCGAGGTGACAGACCAGTAGTGAGTGATCTCATAGTCAGAGTGCACGGCGACTCACAGCAGAAATTCCCAAGAAAATCGAGCGTTTTGGGAAGAATAGTCTACATTACGACCCTTTCCAATGCCAAGTACGGTTAAGAGAAAATAAAAGAAGCCTGCAATAAACGAGGTTTCGTTATTTCCAAGAAAGGCATCTTCTTTGTACTTAATAAGATTGGTAAAGCTCGAATGGAATTAAATTTATCATCTCGTGTGGTGCGGCGACTTGTGACGGGAGTTGATTTGCTTGCTTTTTCCACTCTGAAATTAATCCCATCCGAGCTTTGTCAGTCTTATTAGGTACACACAAGATATCTTTCTTGGAAATTATGAAACCACGTTTTTTGCAGGCTCCTATGATTTTCACGTAACTGTACTTAGCATCGGAAAGGTTTGTTATGTATCCCTCCCAAATGGGCTTACATTTTCTTGGGCATTGCTACTGTGATAGACCGTGCACTCTGATTATGAAATCACTCACTACTGGTCTGTCACCTCTCGCCGCAATTCAGCTATCGGTGTGATTGCTGACGCACATGACGTCATTCATATTCGTTATCAGAGATCGGAAAGAACCCTTAGTATATGTTGAAAATCGTAGGTGATGAAAGGCAGCCTTGTCGTATTACTCTCTCTATTCCACTTCCCTCTGTCATTTCTTCTCCTATCGTGACTTTGACTAGTTGTTTCATATGAAGATTACTGAGTAGCTGCTTCTGTTTCCAATCCACATCAATAAAATTATCTGCAGAGTCCCCTAAACTTTAATAACAGTTAAACATTTATTGGTATTGTAATATTACAGCGTGCGAAAAGAGTGCATATTGAGTCGCATTTAAATATGTGCCATTCTTATTACAGATAGGTCTAGATATACGTGCTTAAAATATGTGGGAAACCATGACATTTTCAAATAATTATATTTTTATTTTGGGCACTTATTTTGACAGCTCATTCATTCATTTAGTGTTCTGCCCAAGGGCAGGTTTTTCACTGCAAACCCAGATTTCTTCCTATTTTCTGCCTTTCTCTTTCCAAGTTATGGGCATATAATTGTACAAATTAATCAGTTTGCAGCTTGTTAACAATAATAACTTGAGAGTTACATTATCCTAGGAATATATGAAGACAGTATCATGGCTGCCCTTAATAAATAAATTTATTACATTAACTTAAGAACACAAGACCTATTTACGTCAATAAATAAAGGAACCGTTATTTCCACTGCTAATCTTTCCTTTACCTAGCGAGTTCACATCCATTGCCAGCTCTTGACTCTTCATAAATTTTAATTCATGTTGTTGTAATTAATTTATAGCAATTATTCAACAGCAAATATAGCTATGTTAACATCCGAAGTGTAAAATTAATGCCAAGAGTGACTTTCACCTTGGCGATCAGACTTCGAGTCAACAACGTTACTAGCTGGTTTCTCTAGAGAAATCCACAATTACGAGTGATTTTGGACTTACTCATAAGAATTCGAGTTACTAAAGTGACCAGTTTATATCTCTATAGAAGTTCAAAATTACGAGTAACTTTCGAATTATTGATAAGATTTTGAGTCGCTAAAGTGACTAGTTTATTTATCTAGAGAAGTTCACAATTACGAGTGACTTTGGACTTATCGACAAGATTTCGAGTTACTAAAGTCACTAGTTTATTTCTATAGAGAAGTTAAAAATTACGAGTGACTATGGACATATCGATAAGACTTCGAGTTACTAAAGTGACTAGATTATTTCTCTACAGAAGTTCAAAATTACGAGTGACTTTGGAATTATCGATAAGACTTCGAGATACTAAAGTCACTAGTTTATTTCTCTAGAGAAATTCAAAATTACGAGTGACTTTTGACTTACCGATAACACTTCGAGATACTAAAGTGGCTAGTTTATTTCTCTAGAGAAGTTCTAAATTACGAGTGACTTTGGACTTATCGATAAGATTTCAAGTTACTAAAGTGACTAGTTTATTTCTCTAGAGAAGTTCAAAATTACTTGTGACTTCGGATTTACCAATATGACTTCGAAATACTAAAGTGGCTAGTTTATTTCTGTAGAGAAGTTCAAACTTACGAGTGAATTTTGACTCATCGATACGACTTCGAGCTACTGAAGAGATTAGTTTATTCCTCTAGAGAAGTTCAAAACTACTTGTGACTTTGGACTTATCGATAAGACTTTGAGTTACTAAAGTGGCTAGTTTATTTCTCTAGAGGAGTTAAAAACTACGAGTGACTTTCGACTTATCGATAAGGCTTCGAGTTACTAAAGTGACTAGTTTATTTCTCTAGAGAAATTCAAAACTACGAGTGAGTTTGGTATTATCGATAAGACTTCGAGTTACTAAACTGACTAGCTTATTTCTGTAGAGAAGTTCAAAATTACGAGTGAATTTTGACTTATCGATAAGACTTCGAGTTACTAAAGCGACTAGTTTGTTTCTCTAGAGAAGTTCAAAACTACGAATGACTTTGGACTTAGCCTATCGTTAACACTTTGTGTTACTGAAGTGACTAGTTTATTTCTGTAGAGAAGTTCAAAATTACGAGTGACTTTGGACTTACCGATAAGACTTTGAGTCACTAAAGTGATTAGCTTATTTCTCTAGAGAAGTTCAAAATTGCGAGTGAATTTTGACTTATCAATAATACTCCGAGATACTAAAGTGTCAAGTTTATTTCTCTATAGAAGTTCAAAATTACGAGTGACTTTCGAATTATTGATAAGATTTTGAATCGCTAAAGTGACTAGTTTATTTATCTAGAGAAGTTCGCAATTACGAGTGACTTTGGACTTATCGACAAGACTTCGAGTTACTAAAGTGACTAGTTTATTTCTCTAGAGAAGTTAAAAATTACGAGTGACTTTGGACATATCGATAAGACTTCGAGTTACTACAGTGACTTATTCATTTCTCTACAGAAGTTCACAATTACGAGTGACTTTGGACTTATCGTCAAGACTTCGAGTTACTAAAGTCACTAGTTTATTTCTCTAGAGAAGTTCAAAATTACGAGTGACTTTGGACTTATCGATAAGACTTCGAGTTATTAATTTCACTAGTTTATTTCCCTAGAGAAGTTCAAAATTACGAGTGACTTTCGACTTAATGATACGACTCCGAAATGCTATAGTCACTAGTTTAATTCTCTAGAGACGTTCAAAATTACGAGTGACTTTGTACTTACTGATAAGAATTCGAGATACTAAAGTCACTAGTTTATTTCTCTAGAGATGTTCACAATTACGAGTGACATTGGACTTACCGATAAGACTTCGAGATACTAAAGTCACTAGTTTTTTTTTCTCTAGAGAAGTTCACAATCACGAGTGACTTCGGACTTACCGATAAGACTTCGAGTTACTAAAGTCACTAGTTATTTCTCTAGAGAAGTTCACAATTACGAGTGGCTTTGACTTACCCATAAGACTTCGAGATACTAAAGTCACTAGTTTATTTCTCTAGAGTAGTTCACAGTTACGAGTGGCTTTGACTTACCGATAAGACTTCGAGTTACTAAAGTCACTAGTTATTTCTCTAGAGAAGTTATCAATTACGAGTGGCTTTGACTTACCGATAAGACTTCGAGTTACTAAAGTCACTAGTTATTTCTCTAGAGAAGTTCACAATTACGAGTGGCTTTGACTTACCGATAAGACTTCGAATTACTAAAGTCACTAGTTTATTTCTCTAGAGAAGTTCACAATTACGAATGGCTTTGACTTACCGATAAGAATTCGAGTTACTAAAGTCACTAGTTATTTCTCTAGAGAAGTTATTTATTACGAGTGGCTTTGACTTACCGATAAGACTTCGAGTTACTAAAGTCACTAGTTATTTCTCTAGAGAAGTTCACAATTACGAGTGGCTTTGACTTACCGATAAGACTTCGAGTTACTAAAGTCACTAGTTTATTTCTCTAGAGAAGTTCACAATTACGAGTGGTTTTGACTTACTGATAAGACTTCGAAATACTAAAGTCACTAGTTATTTCTCTAGAGAAGTTATCAATTACGAGTGGCTTTGACTTACCTATAAGACTTCGAGTTACTAAAGTCACTAGTTATTTCTCTAGAGAAGTTCACAATTACGAGTGGCTTTGACTTACCGATAAGACTTCGAGTTACTAAAGTCACTAGTTTATTTCTCTAGAGAAGTTCACAATTACGAGTGACTTTGACTTACCGATAAGACTTGGAGTTACTAAAGTCACTAGTTATTTCTCTAGAGAAGTTCACAATTACGAGTGGCTTTGACTTACCGATAAGACTTCGAGTTGCTAAAGTCACTAGTTTATTTCTCTAGAGAAGTTCACAATTACGAGTGGCTTTGACTTACCGATAAGACTTGGAGTTACTAAAGTCACTAGTTTATTTCTCTAGAGAAGTTCACAATTACGAGTGGCTTTGACTTACCGATAAGACTTCGAGATACTAAAGTCACTGGTTTATTTCTCTAGAGTAGTTCACAATTACGAGTGGCTTTGACTTACCGATAAGACTTCGAGTTACTAAAGTCACTAGTTATTTCTCTAGAGAAGTTCACAATTACGAGTGGCTTTGACTTACCGATAAGACTTCGAGTTGCTAAAGTCACTAGTTTATTTCTCTAGAGAAGTTCACAATTACGAGTGGCTTTGACTTACCGATAAGACTTGGAGTTACTAAAGTCACTAGTTTATTTCTCTAGAGAAGTTCACAATTACGAGTGGCTTTGACTTACCGATAAGACTTCGAGATACTAAAGTCACTGGTTTATTTCTCTAGAGTAGTTCACAATTACGAGTGCCTTTGACTTACCGATAAGACTTCGAGTTACTAAAGTCACTAGTTATTTCTCTAGAGAAGTTCACAATTACGAGTGGCTTTGACTTACCGATAAGACTTCGAGTTGCTAAAGTCACTAGTTTATTTCTCTAGAGAAGTTCACAATTACGAGTGGCTTTGACTTACCGATAAGACTTGGAGTTACTAAAGTCACTAGTTTATTTCTCTAGAGAAGTTCACAATTACGAGTGGCTTTGACTTACCGATAAGACTTCGAGATACTAAAGTCACTGGTTTATTTCTCTAGAGTAGTTCACAATTACGAGTGGCTTTGACTTACCGATAAGACTTCGAGTTACTAAAGTCACTAGTTATTTCTCTAGAGAAGTTATCAATTACGAGTGGCTTTGACTTACCGATAAGACTTCGAGTTGCTAAAGTCACTAGTTTATTTCTCTAGAGAAGTTCACAATTACGAGTGGCTTTGACTTACCGATAAGACTTCGAGTTACTAAAGTCACTAGTTATTTCTCTAGAGAAGTTATCAATTACGAGTGGCTTTGACTTACCGATAAGATTTCGACTTATCAAAGTGACTAGTTTATTTCTCTAGAGAAGTTAAAAATTACACTGACTTTGTGGACTTACCGATAAGACTTCGAGATACTAAAGTGACTAGTTTATTTCTCTAGAGAAGTTCAAATTTACGAGTTACGTTGGATTTACCGATAAGACTTCGAGATACTAAAGTCACTAGTTTTTTCTCTAGAGTAGTTCACAATTACGAGTGACTTTGGACTTATCGATAAGGCTTCGAGTCACTAGTTTCAGCAGTAATAATAAATGTTTCCCATAGGAGGTTTGAGATGTAAAAGAAATCGAATGACCAACATGCTCAATATTAATTTTACAAAATAAATTAAAACGTGCATTTAAGGCAAACAACGTTAATATATGTACAATATGCACCTAGATACTTTCATTTTCACCTGCGAAACATGTTCAGAAAAAATATACTAAGTTTTTAGGTATATGCACATTCAATAAAATTATGAAAAAATATTGCGTCAACTACGAAGTCAAATAATAAGTTTCATGTTCCCCTGTAGATGAATGTCAGAGATCATTGTAAGTGGCTATTAACTTGTTTGATCATAATTTGTTTGTGATTTTGTAATATTAGTTCTTAATATTATGTTCTTGCCCATATTTTTTACCTAGTTGAGAACAAAATGCATGGTTTCTGTTACGTGTGTCGAAAACTTATATAACTTTTCCTAATTTCACGCTTTAAAATCCATTTCTTTTTCCTTTTGTATAAAAGTTAAAGGACACCACCTGTGAGTTACTGTGGTTATGAACTTGGAATCTTAAGTCGTTAAACTTCGCTTTAATGCATCTTATTGTCAAGGATACAGCATATTGTATTTTCTTAAAATCATTAAAACATGCTGTAGAGAACTTCAGTAAAAGAAAATTATACTTTCTAATTTTATCTTTTCTTTGGTTTTAAAGTATGATCGTCTTTGAAAGTAACATAAAACTGACATTGGCCTCTACTTAAATTGTCGTTTACTAGTGTGATAAAAAATTAAAATCAAAATAGTTTTAAGTTCTATTAGAGAAATGTGTTTATAAATACAAAATAAAATTAAATTGTTTATATAATTTACTAATTCCCAGCGAACATGGGCCTAACTGCAGGGTAGTTGAACTGGCAAATTTCCACCTACCAGTTATTGTAGTTGTCAATATTATTATTGTTATTATTGTTATTATTATTATTATTATTATTATTATTATTATTATTATTATTATTATTATTATTATTATTATTACTATATCCATTTCTTTTGTTTGCCTGCGTAAGACTAAGGAGGTCGCACATACGTTCAGGAAAGCATTTCTTCGGTATTACCACGAGACATTTTAAGAATGCGATTGTCACTTAGTCATGAAAGCTCAAAGTGACAACAATCCAATGAATTATCCTCTCTTCTTATAGTGAAAAATCACTACCTTTCATGTAGTTTTCGGTATTTAATTGTCCAAAATAAAAATCTGTCCTATAAGCATCAGTGGGTTACTACTTTTATCCATCGAGCAGTCCGTGGCTAGGTAGCTGGGCTTCGAAGAATTAATAGATGACCTTACCAAATTCAAAGCAAGGTGGAACGAGTTTTAAGATAGGAAATATGTACCGGTAGGGTAAAAGTTGGTAATATTGTGATGCGGGTAATATTATGATAGTTCATTTTGAGAATTTATTACAATTTTACTGAGCGAGAGGAGGACCGGTTTTGTATAGCAACTTGTCCACGAACATTCCCTTAATATTTTGACGCAAAAAAACTGATCTTCTTCTCGTTCAGTAAAATTGTAATAGATTCTCAAATAGAACTATCACAATATTACAAATATTTACCCTACATATATTTATCAAATTTAACTAGAAATTCATTCTGAATATATGTTCTGTATAGTTGAATCGTAAATTGCAAATACCTACATGTCCATATGAGTACATTTTTCAGTAGATACAAAAAACCAATTATCATAAAAAGTGTTTCGTATTTTGAGGTGACTATTGTTTTTTTATTAAAGCATAATAATGAGTTCTAGTTTATGACACACATAAACTTTTATTTTTTATTTGGTGTTTTCTGGAAAAAAGAAATCTGAATTGCCTGGACAAATGGGGTGTCTGAAATTCACGATTAGTAACAATCAATGTAATCTTTAACCACTTTTTAGGTGAAGAAGACAGAGAAGAACAATTTCTTTCACCATATAAATTACTAAACTTACGAAGAAATTGAGAAAAACACACAAACATACAAAAATGTAGAATGTTGTGAGTTGCATAGGTTTAATTCTTTAATCTTCTTTCATCTTATAAAAAAACAAAGAAAAGCCAATTAAATATTTGTTTAGTTTCTAAAAACTTCACATGCCCTGGATTTGTGATGTTTCTGCGATTGCCTACAATTCACCGTAACTTATTGCCGCTTTAAAATGAACACTGGACGTGTGAGATTTCTACATCGCTAGAATTACCTATTTATGGATATTATAACCATGTGAAAAACTGAACATGAGATAAATTGTGACTTGTGGGGTTTTCACGGTTCACTTGTTGCTTAGTCAACTGCCCGACGACATGCTGGAACCTCATAAGTGACACCAATAAGATATCACTCATGAGACAATTATGAATTTTATTTAGATTTACGTATTTCTAATATATATATATATATATGGTATATGCATTAGATCTTATGAAATATATAAGGATATCATTTTGTAGAACTCAAAATTTGTGGGGTGGACACTTGAAAACTAATCCAGGGACCGCCAAGTTTTTGGTTGCGCCACTGCCAGAAAATGCAATTTTTATACTTGCTTGTAATTCGCTTCGGCTTAGAAACGTGGACCCTTACGAAATGAACGAGTAATGTAGTCGTGGCATAAAATAGATTGAAAATTGTTTGATTCCAACCTTCTTGTCTTAAATCGTACTAAAACTATGGTTGTACCATTTTCGCTAACATCTGTTGGTTTGAAATCTCCTGATTCGCTCTTATAATTAAAAATTCACACATCCAATCACTGTTCTTCTATTAATTTTGTAACTGTCCTATTCTAAATTAAACTCCTCGAGTTAAGTAACTCGGAACAATAATTTGCCATATATTACGGGCGCTAGCGATTTGCAAAATTGGTGTCGAATTTGTTTACAATGGCTGATTAGTGATTACTCCTGTGAAATTATGTAATATATAGTGGCATCTCTCTCATTGCTCGACTGAATTTTTCGTAAAGCTAACTGATTTTAAGATAGGTGAGATGGGGATTTCTTTAAAATATATAAAACCCTAAAGTTTCTAAAATAAATATATTTTCAATATATATATATATATATATATATATACATATATATATATATATGCACTGAATTTTGTTACTCTGATTTATCCTCTTATGAATGAGCTAGACTTTGCGAGTCTGAAGTTTACTTCACAAAAAAGCGTTTTTGTGGAAAACATTGTAAGATGAGTTTGGATTTACAGCTCTATAGTGCACAGAAGTTGGCAACAGTGATTACACGTCATGTTTGCCTTCCCTCGTCACTGCACCCACCGACTCCAGCCACTTGATGTCTCTTTCTTCGGGCCTTTGAAAACATATGATCAGGCCGTTACAAAGTGGCTGAGGAACCATTCTGAATGGGTGATAACATAGTTTCGAATTGCGGACTTAATGTCTGAAGTCTAGGGAAAAGCTGCAACCATCACCAATGCATTGGGTGGATTTTCTTCAACAAGAATTTTTCCACTCAATTCGGAGATATTTCCTGATCACTTATTTAGTCCTGCAGCGCCCACAGACAGACCTCTAACGAATGCAGTCCCTACGGACGGGCCAAAGGGTGCAACACAGAAGAGCAGTTCAACAACAAGGAATGCAAAAGAACATACGATAGAGCCGTCAACAACAACTGCTCCAGCAGCGGAAACGTCACAAACGAGTTCTTCACCTCATGTGACACAGCAAGAGATCTCCCCGATTCTCTCTGGCACTAGATCTGTGGCGAGAAGAAAGAGAACACATGAAGGGTTCCAAATCGAGCATGTCTTTTATTAACCAATTAAAATTAAAAGAACCTGAAAGAAGAGCTGTAGAAGAAAGGTATTCAGCAAACAGGAAAAACACAGCTTCAGTTTGATCTAAGCAATGGGGACCAAGATGAAGAGAGTGACTTCGATGGCGATGTTGAGAACGATGCACCTTGTCTGTACTGCAATGAATTTTACAGCCAATATAAACCAGAAGAAACATGGCTACAGTGCAAGAAATGTTTCTCATGGGCACACAATGAATGTACAAATATAGCTAAGAGAACAATTTTTTTTGAACTATGTAAAAATTAACTTAAGTGTGTGATTTTACCCTAGTAACTTGGGTAAAATGACATAGTTTGTCTATTTCCAAACATACCTTTCAGTTAAAGATTGTCAGTATTTTCCACTTTCTGTTGATCTTAATATATGTGTTAATGCTGTAGTATCAGTTATATATAATTGACCAAAACAAATTTGGTAAGAATACATATTTTTTTCAAGATTTCCTTAAGGTATGTCATTTTAGGTCTAGTTCCCCTATGTATGTATATATGTGTGTGTGTGTGTGTATGTATGTGTGAATGTATGTATGTATGTATGTATGTATTTATTATGATTATTATTATTATTATTATTATTATTATTATTATTATTATCATTATTATTATTATTATACAGATGACTGGGATATATTTCGCCGTTAAACTGCTTTCTTTCGTATCTTGTGGCATTCGTGAAACTTCCGAAGTGTATAGGATCTGTAATAAAAATCAGGGTCGTATTTCTCATCGACGCCAAATTCTTCGAAGCGAGGAGACAGGATCGCACGCAAGTACAAATTGCGAGATTTTACAGCTGTACGGGTTGTATGAGCGCGGATCATAAGGAGAAACCTTGATGATGTCACAACGGATTGAAATATTCGGGGGCGCTGTAGGAGTAGGCCACACCCTTCTCCATGCAGCTCCTCCAGCTGCCTGTGCCACACGGAGGGCGGGCGGGTGGCCAGGCATTCTGCACCGCTCTCAACCCCCCTCAACCCCACCAGCCCACCCACCACCCGCCTCAATACATCAATAATCTTTCCTCTCAGCTGAGGGGTGTCAACGGTTTTCTTTTCACAACGGATTTCAATTGCCCTGTATAATATCTGACATTACTATCTTCCACCTTCTGACCTAAATAAGTTTTATTGCGATTCTCACGTTTTTAGTACAGAGAATTCAGGCGCGTTTCCATATTTTCCAAACTTTTGTTTCCAATGTTGTTAATTCCATCGGCTTGAATTTGTTTATATAATATGTAGGTAGAGAAATGTATATATTCGCATAAATACAGCTGAAAACCTTTTCAATATTATATTCTAGCTATAATTTGGAACTTCACAACCCTTCTATTTGCAGATGACCAGGTTGTAATATAAAATTCAAAAGATAACTTACAGGAAGCTAAGTTACATATAGGCCTAAGGTAAGCCTCCCTAAGTTCTCCATCTTAAGCAAATTTATTTTTAAATTGATGATGAAGCCATATTTCCAAAAGTATAAAAAAAATTGCGTTGCAATATTGATGCTAAAGAGCATCTTAAATAAAAATGTCGTCAAGAATAAGATATTGCTTCTCGCACAAAAACAAGAAAGGCAGAGGAATGTAACTTGCGCAGTTAGGACGCATGTGTTCCTAAGTTCGCCACTTGTGTGCCTGCTGTAAATAAATACTATTTTATTATCATCAGAGTACAGATGTAATATATTTTAATACAGAAAAAATGGTCATAGTAGGAATTTAACGAAGTTTTATTATTAATAAATTATCACAGAATTAATAATTTTAGTATTTCTTTACTTATACAATATCTAAAATATCACTCATTTACACATTAAACTTAAAATTTAATCAGTTTAACTGTCACCTTTTTAAAATGATCTCAGAGAAGCAGCAAAGAATGGTCCTAAGTTGGCCATGGAGGAAGCTGCAGTGACCGAGGCGAGTGAAGCCGCGGGCGTAATGTGAACTATCGCGATGCAGTATTACGAACGCAGGAGCAGTAGCGCCACGGCTCCGGGTTGCAGGACTCCACTGGCCTTGGTCGAGTAATACCTACGGAGCAGATGTTATACCGGCAACCACAGTTAACACAATATGGCGACTACCTCATAGCAAGAGATACTGGTAATGCACCTTGCGTATTCAACAAAGTCCTAACGCATCATACATCAAGTTACTGCTGCCAAATTTTGGCCAAATATCGTATCTTAACGAAAATGACGAGTGGCAAACTTTGGAGACTTGAACTTAGAGATACCTACCTTACACTTACAAAAACCATAAAAGAATATAATTTAACAATATCTATACAAAAAACAAAATCAATGGTATTCAAAGATCAGTCGCCGATAAGAAGTAAAATTGTCATAAATAACCAAATTACCGAACAGGTAAATCAGTTTAAATATTTAGGTAATATTGTTTCATAATCTGAATGTAATACTAATCATAAAGGTTACTGGTGTAATTAACAGTGTTTTAAAATCAAAACAAACTTTAACTAAACCCCGGATAAGATTGTATAACGTATTGACTCTTCCGGGTTTACTATATGGTTGTGAAAACTGAACAATCAAGACAAAAAATAAATCAAGAATAATTGAGGAGTACATTAAATATTGAAGAAGAACAGCAGGTTACAAATGGAACGACTACAAAACAATAATTAATTTAATAGTCTGACCCAATATTTTGGGTTTGCCTTGCGACACAGAATAGCTCACAATAAAATTTAAAATGAAATTTTATATAAGCAGGTTTCAAACAAAAGAGATTAAGACATAAGAAAAAAAATAAAACCTAGTACAATTTAAATTGAGTGGACACCATAAAGATGCAGGCGAAATATCGCTACAAAATATTTTATTATGGTGGTGACGATGGTATCTTCAGCTCGTATTTTTCCCTCCACTTTACAAATGCTTTCGGAATGGTGCCTCTCGTTCCGAAGGAGAGACCGGTAACTGTGATATGAATTTTGAAAGAATTGAGAATGACATCAGCCATTGAATAAATTTCAAATTATAAGCCAAAGTGGATACAACATGTCAACAGGATTCCCCGCAAAAGATATCCTAGATTACTAAACAATGACATCCAGGCGGATACAGAAAACCCTCAGATACCACTAAAGAGACTTCTCGATTCTAATATGAGACAGGAACGGGCCAATCTGTGGCCCAACTCCTTGGAAGCTAGATGATGATGATGATGATGAATATTTATTTTTTCCAGAGCGTTTCCGCGGTTTGTTCCCCACCTTTTCTCTTCTTTCCAACAGAGGATAGTGTCTTCTGCCATTTATTGCGCTGCACCACATTTGTGCTTTGCTGAATTTAAGTCTTCTGATATTTCGCTGCTTCAGTTGTTTGACATTTCTTCCGCTTTTTTTTTCATTACTCATAACATAAAGCGTATGAAATCGTATTCAGATAATTACGTTGCAGGATTTTTTACAACAGTTTCTATGATTTTTAACCTGGATGTACTTTTAAAAATAATTTGTGTACTCGAATTTCATTATTTTTATTTTATGAAGTTTGATTTCTTACCTGAAATTTTAAAGTCGAACGTGATTTTGTTAATACATTTTAAAGCTAAATAAGGATTTCAAGGAACAGAGACATGTTGAATTGTCTTGGGTTTAAATATATTTAAATATTCTGAGCACAAAAACGCTGAAAATGTTTATATAAAATACTCTAAACGTTTCTTAATATTCAATTAAATAAGTTAACCAAACAATTCTAAATGCTCCGTCTTGATGCTCCAATCCTGTCTTACATTTCAGAATTTAAGTTTCTTAACGTCACAATAATCGAAATGCGGCATTACTAAGGTTTACACTAGGGTATGTTTTAGTTGCTAGGGAAAAAAGTGTCTTAAGCGGCGTCGACTGCGAATGGAGGGATAGAATTTTTTATTGTTTCTGTAACTTGAAAATTCCAATTTAGATCATTATTGAAACAGAAATCACGGTATGTTTATTTTTTACAACAGATGAATAGGGGCTTG
Source organism: Periplaneta americana (assembly GCF_040183065.1). Taxonomy (NCBI): domain Eukaryota; kingdom Metazoa; phylum Arthropoda; class Insecta; order Blattodea; family Blattidae; genus Periplaneta; species Periplaneta americana. The sequence continues at coordinate 94,264,575 of NC_091117.1, forward strand.
TTGTGTTGTTAAGTCGTGTAACATCTGGCAGATATCCGAAATGTGCACTGTTCTCGTAAATTTTCTATTATATTTACAGCATTATTTTTGAACGTAATAAAAATGTGTCTATATTCATTGAGATCGTTGTTCATTTTGTGTTTCACTATTTAATTCATAACTCAGGGTATTTAACTGTTGAATTGAAACTCATGTATACGTAATTTCCAACGCTCTCGATTTTTATGAATTGTTAACTTTATTTATATACGTATGTGTGTATGCTTTTTACTATATATGTGAAATAGAAATTCTTACGATCTTAACTCCACCAGCAAAAATAAAGTATTATTATTATTATTATTATTATTATTATTATTATTATTATTATATTAATACTTTGTTTTAACATTGTTAATTTGGAAACGATAATAGGTCTTAATATCACGTAACATATGTATCTTTTCATAATTATCGATTTGAATATTTTGTGAGCTATTCTAATGTACTACAAAAAACGAAATTAGGACCTATTTTATTCTGAATTATAATCAATGATTTACCTAATGCTATATCTCGCTCTAAATGCTGGTTGTTTGCTGATGATTTAAAATTATATAAAACAATAACCAATATTAATGACATTGCATGTTTACAAGAAGTTATAAATAATACCTTGGTGTAACAATAATCACATATAAAGTGATAATATATTCCGGGAAAAAAAAATTGATTTACAGTTCATAATATGATCTTAATGGCAAGAAACTGGAATGTGTTTCAAGAACAAGAGATTTAGATACCGTATAGTATTTGCAAATCCCTGGGATCTGTAATTCTGTTTGCTGATGATTTAAAAATATATAAAACAATAACCAATATTAATGGCATTGCAATGCATGTTTACAAGAAAATGTAAGTAATATCTTAGTGTAACAGTAATCACATATAAAATTATAATATATTCCAGGAAAAAAGAATTAATTTCCACTTAATAATATAATCTTAATGGCTATAAACTGGAATGTGCTTTAGGAACAAGAGATATAGATACCGTATAGTATTTGCAAATAATGTAATTTTCAAATCCCACATTACAATAATTTTTAATTCTGCTTACAAATCACTGGTATTTGAAATTCGAAATTATCCACGCAACGTTCTCTTATTATTTTACTTTTATAATCAGATTCGGAGCAAGTTGGAATATGTTACATTCATTTAGGATCCTCGTTGCAAGAACAATGTTCGTTCAATTGAATGATACAGAATAAATCCCTTAGGTTTATGTATTATAAAATATTCAATGTGCTTAGTCTATTTCAGTTGCCGACTAGAATATTTTATATCAGTTTTTAGGTTGCATACGCTCAAAGACATGAAAATCAGTTACTCGATATTTCTAATAAAACTATATTTTTATAGATTATAAGTTTAATTCGATATCTATGTGTCCTTAATTACGATTCGTTTAATCAGAATTAACATACCGATTGAAGCCGAGTTATCAAAATGAAATATTATACTAATCCTGAAAGGCAATTTAATTCTCTTAGATTCCAAACCTATCGTGATATATTTTCCACTTTTATGGCGACCTTGTGAGCCGTTAAAAGTGCTCTTAAAATTAGACTTTTCTTTTGGTATCGGCCTGGGGGGACGAAGTAAAATCGTAAGCTAAAGGTGTTAGTATGAGAACGAGGGGTAGGGGAGAATATGAAAAGAAATAGTCGAGGAGAGAGGGATATTTAAATGATACCATGCGGAAAGTGAAAAGAAGGGTTGGAAGTAAAGATGGCGAGAAAGGTGAAGAATGAAAGTAGGTCACGCCTCCTAGCTTAAACTTATTAAGACTTCCGAGGTTTCAAATAAAGCACGTTTTTATGTAACCGCCATTTTTATTTCGTGGCAATGGAAGCATGATTTATAAAAACGATCTAGTATTGAGAATTTGAGCTTGAGAGCTAATATGGCTCAGTCTGTGGTGAAACTGTGGTATTGCGAGAGCCTAAAGAGAATTGGATAGTGTAAATATAATTAAATCGCGTATTTTTTATTTGGTTGAAGGGTTCTACATTCCGGCAACCACAAGGCATTATTAATTTTCTGAGTAAGTGGCTTTATTGAGGGCTATCTAAAGCATGGGTTTGAAAATCAAAATAGTTTTATTTCTGTTCACCTATAAACTTTAAAATTTCGTTTCATCTCATCCTATCTCTTCTCATTACATCTCATTTGAATTCAACTCAGTTCAGCATGTTAACTTATCTCAATTCAACTCAAAACTCAACTCATGTCAACTCAACTCAACTCATGACAATTCAACTCATTTCAACTCAACTCTATACATGTTATCTTATCCAAATTCAACTCAACTTATGTCAACTGAACTCATGGTCTCAACAATACGCAAGTTAACTCAAAACTCAACTCAACTCAATTCAACTCTACGGATATTATCTCAATTCTACTCAAAACTTAATTCAACTCAACTCATCTGACCTCAATTCTACGCAAGTTATCTTATCTCAGTTCAGCTCTAAACTCAATTCAACTCATGTCAACTCAACTCAACTTTACACATGTTATATTATCTCAATTCAACTCAAAACTTAACTCAACTCATGTCAACTCAACTCAACTGAGCTCAACTCTACGCAAGCTATCTTATCTCAATTCGACTCAAAACTGAACTCAACTCAACTCTCAAGTCAATTCATGTCATCTTATCTCAGTTCAACTCAATTTATCTCATCTTCCATATCTCACATAATTATAGTCGTGTCAGCCGCTCTTGAAATTACCACATTTACCATAACCAGCTGACCACCCTACTTCATTATCTCCTGACTCAGTTGCCTCATGAGTGGCACCTTATTGGTGTCACTTATGAGGTTCAAACGTGTCATCGGACACTTTACTAAACAGCAAACCGTTCACACCTGTGGAGTAACTGTTAGCGCGTCTGACCGCGAAACTACGTGATCCGGGTTCGAATCCCGGTCGGGGCAAGTTATCTGGTTGAGGTTCTTTCCGGGGTTTCCATCCAAAATAATATGAGCAAATGCTGGGTAACTATCGGTGCTGGACCTCGGACTTTTCACCGACATTATTACCTTCATTTCATTCAGACGCTAAATAATCTGAGATATTAATACAGCTTCGTAAAATAACCCACTAAAAAGGCAACAATAAACCATATCCGAGATATACTACGAGTATACGCTCTCCCATGCAGACGACCAGTAACTTTTGGTTTCTGATATCGACAATGATTCAACAAGAGTACCGCAAGAAAATCTATACCAACTTCATCTTTTTAATATAGATTCATTTAGACCCATGGAATTTGAACTTATGTCGCTGCCATGGAAACGTGATGCTCAGATCAATAATAACTTATGATTTTTATGTGGCATATACGTAAGTCATTTTTTGTGTTCCAGCAGTATAAACAGTCTTTATCACTAGTGAAAGTCGCATTATCGTCCCAGTGCCGTAAAATATTAGCATGCCAACTTAGATGTCATGACTTCTATTATGACGGCATAATTTATGTCATAAAGTCAATCTGAGTCTTCATATACCATGATATCAAACTATCCGTCATTACAATTGGATTTATTTTTATTGTTTCATAATGTTGTCGTACAACAAGAAATAAACTACGAAACACATGCATAAAAAATGAAGCCGAATGCCAGCGACACGTGTACAGCCTATAATTCCATACTGTCTGTATACTATTTTCAATGCCACCACAGTATGGCTGCAGACAAATAAATAATATAGTAAGTAATGCTCACGAATTTCATTACATTGTCAGCAATGAGGAAAGTGGTTTCAATTAAGACGCCGATACTGCTGACTATTGTAAGTAGGAAACAACCATAAAGGTGACTCTTGATTTTCATTCCACATTTTGTCAAGTTTGATTGATCAATGATCATTGTTTATATCATTTGATATTTTTCGTGAACACTAATTTCTTCAGATATACGTTATCAGTGAGACATTTTTGCAATTTAAGTGGAACACTCCACACATAATTCGTATTTCCAAATTATACGTTTGTTTAACCACTGTTGTGATTTATACATATTAAGCATATAGTTGAATTGAAATCAGTATTTTGTTGTAGTAGCATTGATTATTATTATTATTATTATTATTATTATTATTATTATTATTATTATTATTATTATTATTATCACATTGCATAGTTTTAAGTTCATTAGATCATATTGTGCCTACATTCTATTTCTGGCAAGTTTGAAGTTTCATTGGTGTTATTGGTTAGATAATTAGTTTTCATAAACTTTCGTTGTAATTTTAGGATTTACTGGAGTCTGTATATATGTATAAACATTACTTTGGGCTGAACTGCTTGATTTTGCAATACTGATAATTAATAAAATAAATATGTGTTTTGTAAGTCAGTGTTACCTCGATCAGATTAATCCAATAAAGTGGGAATAAAATGTCTCTGCGTTTATTTAATGCGGTTTTGTATAAGAGGGGAGATATTATTTACTTACTCTTTTTATAAGGATATCACTGTAATCTATGATGTGGACATTAATGTTTATACATAATATAGGGGTTCTGTTTAAACTGCAAAAGCTTAATTTATATTAATATAATTATGACCAAATACCTTACTATAATAATACCGGACAGCTGTATACTAGCAGCATTGACATGAGTGCGAAATATCGCGGACTTGACATCTAGCGGAGCGGCGTGGAATTACGTCCACAAATACAAATATTAACATAGCAGAAATCGGACTATTGTTTAAAACGTGATGTACTAATGCGGAATAATATACGAGACACTTAAGAAATGTTGAATAGTGCTGTATTTAATGTAACATTATTTTATATCAAAGCTGCATATTATGAGAAATATTGCATTCTTCATATTATTTTCCGTAATTAATTGTTGAGTACTTTTTTCTTTGCTTTAGTGAGACAAAATTCATTCCGACATTATTTGAATGAATAATTTACAACAATGCTTTATATGCCCATTGCTGACAGCTGCAAAGATAAAAATGGTAGTAATCTGATGCTTGTAATAATTAATAAAGGCATTTGGACAACAATAAAACTTAATTTGCTGAAACCTTAAAATTTCCATTATATTTTAACTTCCATCCATTGATTAGGCCTAAATAAAAAGCTAATTTTTTTTGTTCTATCAACACAGAGACAAAGGCATTAGGCCTACTAAAGAATTTTGTTGACTCACGTTTTATGAACTTTCAGAAATGGAAAGTACGATTTGGAGCAATTTGTAATGCTGTAATTGTAGCAGTTATAAACAGCACATATTCACCCTGACATTTTAACACAGCACTAATTAATAAAACTACTAACTGGCCCAGCAATAATATAGGCTACATTGCAGTTGATTACAGCTTGTTTCGCGAGTATCTCCATACCGGCCGCCTAGGTAGCAGCACCAGCGTCGTTCGCGCACAGAACTGCTAGCTGTCCGGTATTATTATAGTAAGGTATTTGCTATGACTACACTAGAGATGATCATTTGTTTCTAGAAAATTCAGTACATGATTAAAATTATTTGATAAATAGAATTTAGTTAAATGAGGCAATGGTAGCTATCAAAATTGACTTGCTACACGTATCGGCTCAGATAAATGTTGTAGGAATAGCTACCCTACATGCGGGGACTACATGCTTTGTTATATGTGCGCCCTCTGTACCCGATTAGAGTACTTATTTATAAACGAGATGTGTTATCTTCACACAAAAATTCATTACTACAGATTTTAAATTATTAGCACAATATATCTTCGCAATTGGAATGAAATGTTACAGAACTGTAAACAATGCTTTTAGTAAATGTTTGACACATCAAGTAATCTGTAGACTACTAATAATATATCTGCAACCAAAAATGTTCTGATAATTTTCGATTTTCCAAAAATAATTGGTATTAATATGTACAATTAACTATCCTGAGACCAAAAATAGCATTTCTGAAATTTTTGTTTATGCAGTTTGCCTGTCTGGATGTTTCTTACCTTTCACGCGATAATGACAACCGATTTCTATAAAAATTAGAATATGAAGTTTTGTTCTAACTTAGACTTTAGGCTGTATATCATTCAAAATACTTAATTTAAAAGGGGGCTTATAAGGGGGTCTGAATGAAATAAATCGAAATATATGCTTATTATTGATTTTTATGAAAAATCATATATAACAAATGTTTCTTTAAAAATGGTTTTAAATAAGTTTTATTCTATGTAAAATTTTCATAGGACTGATATTTAGCGAGATACACGAGTTTTATAATAACAATGTGTTTATCAATGCCATCTCAACCTAATAGGTATGTTGTTGTTTGGTCAATTGTTCGGAGACAGGTCTGAGCCTCACAAGTGATACCAACAAGACATCACATATAAGGCAACTAGGCCAAGAATAATGGGGTAGGGTGACCAGTTCCTTTCCCTCTCCATTGCATTCTTACTTACTCACTGGCTTTTAAGGAACCCGGAGGTTCATTGCCGCCCTCACATAAGCCCACCATTGGTCCCTATCCTGAGCAAAATTAATCCAGTCTCTATCATCATATCCCACCTCCCTTAAATCCATTTTAATATTATCTTCCCATCTACGTCTCTGCCTCCCTAAAGGTCTTTTTCCCTCCGGCCTCCCAACTAACACTCTATATGCATTTCTGGATTCACCCATACCTGCTACATGCCCTGCCCATCTCAAACGTCTGGATTTAATGTTCCTAATTATGTCAGGTGAAGAATACAATGCGTGCAGTTCTGTGTTGTGTAACTTTCTCCATTCTCCTGTAACTTCATCCCTCTTAGCCCTAAATATTTTCCTAAGCACCTTATTCTCAAACACCCTTAATCTCTGTTCCTCTCTCAGAGTGAGAGTCCAAGTTTCACAACCATACAGAACAACCGGTAATATAACTGTTTTATAAATTCTAACTTTCAGATTTTTGGACAGCAGACTGGATGATAAAGTTTCTGAACCGAATAATAACAGGTATTTCCCATATTTATTCTGTGTTTAATTTGCTCTCGAGTATCATTTATATTTGTTACTGTTGCTCCCAGATATTTGAACTTCTCCACCTCTTCAAAAGATAAATTTCCAATTTTTATATTTCTATTTCGTACAATATTCTGGTCACGAGACATAATCATATACTTTGTCTTTTCGGGATTTACTTCCAAACCTATCTCTTTACTTGCTTCCAGTAAAATTCCCGTGTTTTCCGTAATCGTTTGTGGATTTTCTCCTAACATATTCACGTCATCCGCATAGACAAGCAGCCGATGTAACCCGTTCAATTCCAAACCGTCTCTGTTATCCTGGACTTTCCTAATGGCATACTCTAGAGCAAAGTTAAAAAGTAAAGGTGATAGTGCATCTCCTTGCTTTAGCCCACAGTGAATTGGAAACGCATCTGACAGAAACTGACCTATACGAACTCTGCTGTACGTTTCACTGAGACACATTTTAATTAATCGAACTAGCTTCTTGGGAATATCAAATTCAATAAGAATATCATATAAAACTTCTCTCTTAACCGAGTCATATGCCTTTTCGAAATCTATGAATAACTGATGCACTGTACCCTTATACTTCCATTTTTTCTCCATTATCTGTCGAATACAAAATATCTGGTCAATTTTTGATCTATTACGCCTAAAACCACATTGATGATCCACAATAATTTCATCTACATATGAAGTTAATCTGCTCAAAAGAATATTGGACAAAATTTTGTACGACGTCAACAAAAGTGATATTCCTCGAAAGTTACTACAGTTAGTCTTGTCCCCCTTCTTAAAGATAGGTACGATAATGGATTCCTTCCATTGTTCTGGTACAATTTCCTTTTCCCAAATAGCAAGTACAAGCTTATAAATTTCGTTAGATAATGCGCTTCCACTCTCTTGTATTAATTCTGCTGTAATTTGATCGATACCTGGAGACTTATAATTTTTCAGATGTTCTATCTCAATTTCGACTTCAGAAAGTGTGGGTTCGGGTATAAATGGCTCAGCAGTTTGTATTTCAATTTCGTCCCGATCATTTCTATTTGGCCTATGTATATTTAGTAGTTGTCCAAAATAGTTTTTCCATCTGTTCAGGATTGAATGAGCGTCTGCAAGCATTGCATACGTCACCAATTAGCTACATATTATTCTAATTAGACTTCAGATGCATACAAACAATTTATTGTTCTTCCTCTGACACATATCGTCAAGTGAGATGTACTGCCAGGTAATAGATGTACATATCAGGCAGAACTTCAATCAGAGGTACCTAATATGTATGCTATAATGGAATGAAAACAAATGACAATGTCTATTTAATACTGCCTTGCATAACAATAAGAATATATTCATTTAACACTATTTTTATTCGGATATAATTGTTTTCAATGATAGGAATATACAAAATGTTTTTGTCCACAGAACATAATAGTATTTTTAAGAGTTTTGTCATAAAGATGAGTATCTTTACTGGACCAAAATACAGCACTTATTGAGTAAAAATTAGTATTTTACCGTTGAGCTCACAAAGTGTCAAGAAATGGCGTTCCTGTGCTCATAATTTACCCATATTCATTTTTTTTGTTTCTTAAAATAATATTTATGTACCACATTCATTTGCATTTTTTATTTCCATAAACTATGATGCACAACCAAGCAAGTTGGCTCAGATAGTAGAGTTTGAGACTCGCATTCGGGAGGTCACGGGTTCAAACTCTGTGGCCGACCAATCTGACCGGGGTTCTTCATGGTTTCCCTTAGTCATAAAGCAATTGCCAGATTCGAAATTTACATGCCATGATTCATCACCGTCTCAATTACCAATACGATAAACATTAATCAAAATCTATAATCAGTTACATGAACACACAATAGAGACAGGAACTCAACAAGAGTAAAAACGGCCTACTGATATATCCCACATTCTAGCACGCGACATGACCACTGATGTTAAAGCGTGTATAAATAAATTTAACAAAGAAAAAAAAGATGCACAGTGAGATCAACATAAAAAAATTATCTTCGTACACAATCCACTCTATATTGACATTAATATTGCATGATTTATTAAGGTTGCATTCAAGACTAATTTAGAAACATGTTAAACGGATTATCCTTGCACCAATAAAGGATATTCTCTAAACCAAATTATCCTATTTAAATTATTTGCATATAATAACAATTAAGAAACATATTAAAGGCATTATCCTTGCACCAAATGAGTGTACTCTGAACCAAAATGATAGTATTTTAATTATTTAAATAGAATTTCAGTTAAGTAACGTATTAAACAATTTATCCTTCTATCAAACACGTTTGTTCCCTGGACCAAATGTCCTATTTTAATTATGTAATTGCTTTATATACAGGGACATCATTTTATTTTTACTAGCATTTTTAATATTAACCTGGCTATTCCTTTGGATTAACGATTGAGAAATGGAAACACCGTTTGTTATCCCCTTCCACGTCTGGACTTCGATGGTACTGGTGTAAAATACAAACAAATCACTTTACTGGGTATAGGAGGGAAGAAAAGTAGTTCATGCATTTACGTAAACTAGGAAATATAGCAATTTTGAGTTTGACAATTTTCATTTGGTTTTTGTTTAATCAAAATACAGTACAGTATTAACAATAAGTGTTTTTACTCACGTACTGAGTTACCCATGCGAACGTATTCATTATGCAGCGTATGTTATACTGTCTACAGCACATTAGTGTACAATTTACAGAATGAAGTTAAATTGAAAAACAATCATAATGTAGATATTTAAACACATTGTTGAAAAGTTAAATTGAAAAATAATCATAATGTAGATATTAAACACATTCATTCATTTCGATACAGGCTTCAGTTCTTTTGTGCATATTATGACACTATAGACTACTGCATCTAATTCCAATTACCAGTTTCGTCCTTCGTACTATTATATTTCTGTACCTACTCTATAGAAGAGTACCTTACGTACTATAAATTCAACCTTCATTTCTACCCGACCGGCACAGATAAAATTACTCAGACATGCTATCTACTGTCCGTCCAAGTGGTTATGTCGCAGGATCGTAGAAAGGGGGGAAATGACGTGACAGTTAATTACTTAACGAAGCCCTTTTATTTCAGTTGTTTTAAACAGTTGTATAATATTACGTAGACGTCCAATTCCTAACAGAAATTAATGTTTTCAGGAAAGAGCTAAGAAAGACCAGCCACTAGCCCTTACGGAGGGGCGAGCAGAAGCAGGTGGGGGAAATAGGGATGCGACATAGGCAAACGGGCGACAGTACCTGTGCGAAAATATGATTCAATATTGAAAGATCTTTCGTCACTGGAAAACGCGAACATATTTCTGGAACGAACTATACTCACTCAGTACTGTTTACTATATGCGTCCTTGGTTCTGTGTGGAGGACAGTTGGAACTCCATTAGTAGAAGGAATGGGAGTGAAGTACATTAAAAAATCAGGTGAATAAAATTTGAAGTAAAAATAAAATGATGACCCTGTATATTTCTAATAATTGCAGCTAAGTGAACGGGTATGGCTAGTAAATTAATTTATTAATTCACTCGTAATGTCTATGTCATTGTGCCAAAAGATATTGTACGTAAGTAGTACAAACTATTCTTTAGCGCAGTCAGTCGTTTCGAAAACGTCTCACTCGTACACAGAAGTATCACTTTTTGTCCTAGTTACGTAAGTAACTATTGTGCTCAGGTTTACCTGTGGAAGAACTGTGTACATCCCTGTAATTTTTGTTCCGACTTCGTCTCGTCTGATCCGCGGGCACGTGCAGTCTCTCACTCAATACTCGCAACTCATTTTCTAGAGGAATACTGAAAATGCACGCTTGATGATTACAAGACCATTTCGTTTGAAAGAAAGCTTTTAACGCTTCGCTGCGGAAGAGATTTTTAAATCGATTCTAATATAGTTGAACGTGTATTTCGTAACGCTGGTTTTCTTTCAGCATTAAAGAAATGCATCCCAATTCCTTATTGTAGAAGGACAATTCACCTCGTTCAGGCGACTATTCAGTCAGATTTTTATGCTGTAGATCCGAATTCGAATCACGCCAAGACCAAGTGGAGTTTTAGGTGAGCAAAGACAATATCGTTATTCGTTGTGGGTTTCTCGTTCTTTGTCATTTTTCGATTTCTTTTTTATTATCTGTCATCATTCATATCACAGGAGCAGAGCGCAACGGGAAATTATTGCACAGCACAAAAAGCACACAAAAACCTGGTGCTGGAATTGTAGTATCGACCAAATTCAATGGCAGCGATTCTTAAAGGGAATGGGTGGTGATTAGGAGTAAAAAAATCAAATTTTTTATTTTTTTGTTTAAAAGAAAACTACAAAACTTGCTCTTTAAAACAATACATATATGTGTTGTGGGAATATCTGTTCACATAAGAAATTTATTTATGTGTGTATTTATTTATTTATTTATTTACTTATTTTGCTAATAATTGTAACATAAAATATAATATAAACAGAAAAACTTTAGCTCACCCCTGGAAGAGTAGAACTCGTGCTCAGGGGCGCATTTCAGAATTAAAATTAAGAAGTAGGCCTATATAATACAATTTATATATATATAATTTATAATACAATTTAAATGTAATACAATTTAAAGTATATCATACAATTTAAATGGTCTTTTAAATATAGCAGTGCATGTAATTCATGCATCCTCTTTTTTACCAATTCATTTTCCCTAAGTCAGCATTATTCACACTTAAGTGTATACAGGATGTTTTCGAGGTGGTGTTACAAACTTTTAGGAATGATGGCCAATGGCATATGTATCAATTTGAGATAAGGAACCCTGGTCCGGAAATGACTGGTTCGAAAGTTACAAGCAAAAATAGTTGTGTGGAAATGGAATTGTAATTTGGCACCAAGTGCCCTCCTTCCCTTAACCTTTGGAACAGTCATGGAAAAATGGTATGGGCCGGATATCTCCTACGTGGGTACGTGGCCCGATACACTCTGTGAGCTTGTCTACTGTTTCCATTGGCTCATCCGCATTCGAAAATCAGGTCTGCTTATTCCGCTCTCGTGTACTCCTCCATTTCACTAGGACTGATCGACTGGACACTGCAACTTGTACACATACACTGCTGTCTACAGACGTGTATATCAGAACCGACCATGTCCGTTACACATTACGCTATCTACATTGCTTTAGTGTAGTTTCCTGTCCCCATCCCTCAGACAGCGCACTGAATGGAATACTGTAAGTAGACAACGTAAAAAAAACGTCAGATGGATACAGTCTGTGTGAGATGTACAGATAAATACACATAAATAAGGTGTACAGAGGAGTAAAATTATTTCATTTCCACACAAATATTTTTGCTTGTTACTTTCGACTCGGTTATTTCCGGACCATGGTTCCTTATCTCAAATTGATACATCTGCCCTTCCCCATCATCCCTGAAAGTTTGTAACACCATCTCGGAAACACCCTGTATTTCTGAATCAATGTGCATGGAATTTTTACTGTGTTTTCTGTAGCGTATGTTCTACAACATAGACCTACGGGTGTATGAATATCACACACACAATATGGTAAAAGAAATATACAGTATGGAAGTGAAATAACCTTAAAAATTGAAAGGAACGATAGAGTACACTTAATTAAAGGGATAGAAAACCTGTATTATGTTTAGTGATTAAATGTACGGTTAATTAGAAAATTAAGTTGGAAGTTTTAACAGTGTGGCAACATCGCCGTTAACATACTCTTCTTTATTCTCGTAATACAGATGTAAGAGGTGAAGGAACTCAGGTCTGTCTCTGTACGCGAACATCTTTCTCACTCGCTACGACGCTACGTTGCAATCTGCTCGCATTGTTCAGTGGCTTGAAATTAGTGGTTTTTAAATTAAATTTACACGAAAACCGTCCGAGGTATTGAAATACGCCATTGGGATAAATCATTCTCTATTAGATTTTCTATCGAAATGGACAAAAACCACGATCCTACTCGAAATAGTTACCGAATAAGAGGGTGTTAAAACATTTGGGGGGGGGAATTTTTTTTTCTGACGAAACTATGAACATTCCACCAATATGGTATTACACTTTTTTGTTACTACAACATGATCTATTCGCGCTGAGAATCTGCAAGTTATTTCACTTCCATCCTGTATACGCATTGAAAAAAATGGAAATTGTAATCAAAATTATACATACATACATATATATATATATATATATATATATATGTGTGTGTGTATATTGTTTTAGTAAGAGTGAAACGTTTAACTAAATATCGGTTTAGAATTTACAATAAACATTACTTACCAATTTAAAATAGAATACAGGGGAAATGAGTACAGATTGTAGCATCTAACGCTGTGCAATAACGGCTAGCATGTTTGACCGTGAAACGAGCGGACCCGGGTTCAAATCCTGTTTGGGACAAGTTAATTGGTTGGCGTTTTCTGGGAGTTTCCCTCTACTAATTGAAGCAGAATTGCTGGGTAAGTTTGGGCGTTGGACCTCGGACTCATTTCGTCGTCATTAATTCACATATCATCATCATCATCATCATCATCCATAACATAGTCCGGGTTAAGTTCACGGTGCGGCGTGATGTTCTTGTACAAGAGCGCGGCCGTTCGGCTATCCACTCATTGAAAGAACAGGCATGGTAAACACATTAAACCTCAAGCTGCAGTGTAAGCATTCGGTTCCTTACTCCTTACAAGAGGTGGAAGAGGAAATTTTAGCAAGTAATGTGCATTTAAACTTTGAGGTAAATTTAGCATAGTGGGAAAAGTGGTTATCAGTTAGGATCTTTTCTTTGCACTTGGATAAAAATCTAATTAGTTGTCTTTTATACCAATGGATTTAGAATGTATAACCATGACAGTTTTTATTCCATTCTGAACACTAATGGTGCTGTTCATAGACATTTCGCAGCACGCGCTACGAGCGAACTAAGCTAGCCTCGGCTATCCACTGGTTACTGGTACAGAATTCAAATCATATCCTATCGCTAACATTGTTTATGAATACGAAAAACGCTGATCATCCACCGAAAGCCCGCGCTAAAAATGTCTATGAATACGGCCCTAAAAGCCTAGAAATATTGAACTAAACTTCTGTACTGAAATGCTTTAACCGTACAGATATCAATACTCGGTCCTCTTAAATTTTGGTGTTCGAGAGACCCCCTTTCACACGATGTGCACTTTGCCGGACCACTTAACACATTAACTTTAAACATCTATTTAGTACAAGGTAAAGAAATATTTTCATGTACAGTAAAATTGTACACTTCAGTCAATAATATAATCAAATGTTTAGTTTACAAACTTTGCAATAATTAGCTTTGTTAATAATAAAGAAGTTATAATTGAGACGTTCCCAGTAATAACAACTTAACGTACGTTACGTCGTTTTTCGTTTCTAGCATATAAAAAGAATTCTTAAAAATACATCTCACATCTTCCTCCTTTCAAAATATTATTTTCCTCCTACAATCACTCCGTCCTCTAGAAACAATAAAGTTGACTGTCCTTCTGCGCAATGCTGTTATACCAGTTCTGAAATATTTGATGCTTTGTATTTCAAAGATTTTGTAGTTAAGTTCTTGTTCCAGAGAACGCGGAAATTAGTTACAATAGTTTTTTTGAAAATTAAGATACATTCACTGGTGGAAGCGGCTCGTATTTTTTATTATATTATTGTTCGTAATGAAATAAGAAATCAAACTTTAGTTTGAAAGTCCACTTGCGGACCTCTGATAATAAGTTCGCGAACCGCCAGAGGTCCGCGGACCACAGTTTAATAATTACTATTCCATGGGACAAATATGGAGCAGTGATTCCCGGATGTGGGGCAAACATTTGAGCCAGACTGAAGACTTGTCCGTACTTTCTCCAGTTCTTTGATTTTCCGTGGGTTATCGTATCATGGGTTGAACCGCATAATCCATATCATTTCGAAGTCTGAAATTGTTTATGCAAAATGTTTATTTATTTCACATGCTTCACCAATTCTGTCATTCCTATTTATTTTACATTTGTATAAAATAAAACTCACAGATTGCGTTCGACTTCTCTTTGTAATGGTGTTATGTCTGCTGTGTATATAACAAGCGATAATCAATAGTAATCTCACTAGAGATTTTGATTTATCTAGAGAAAATCAAAACTCGAGTGGGATTTAATTGACTATTACACGATTAGAAGTAACGAAGTACTCTAATACAATAAAATATTAATTGATTTACGAAAATACTGAACTGTCTTCACACGTTCCATTCTTCTCCATATCCACATTTCAAATCCTTCTATTCGCTTCTCTTCACTTCGTTGTAATGTCCATGTTTCTGCCCCATACAATGTCACACTCCACACAAAGCTCTTCACTAGTTTCTTCCTTAGTTATTTCTCTAGAGGTCCGCAGAAGATGCCCCTTTTTCTATTAAAACGTGCCTTGGCCATACTATCCTCCTTTTGACTTCCTAGCAGCAGCTCATGTTACTGATTATAGTATACCCCAGTATACTAGTATACCCCAGTATACTAGTAGAGCGAGTTCAGCTTCATAATGAACTCGCTCTACTGCCTCATTTATAATTCTCAAGCTTATCTTTATTTATTTTTTTTTCTATGACCAATGTTTTAGTCTTATTTGCATTTATCATCCCATACTGCTCACAGGTGTCATTTAGCTCCAGTAGCATATCCCTTTGTATCATCTCCTCTTCTGTTAATAACGCCATATCATCAGCAAATCTTATGCACTTTATTATTCTCCTACTATTACCCTTTCCATGTTCTGAAAACAGTTCTTCACTAAATCCTTCAAGGATTTGTTGAATAGGATAGGTGATAAACAGGCAGTACTTTTCGTTCCAAAATGTACAGCGGATCGAGTAGATTCTTCTGGTAGCTACATCTATTAGGTCACGTGGATGCGTAACAAGGTCGAATTGCAAGTAGGTATGCATGGGGTCATTAAATAATAATGGTGTAATGTATTATAAATATGCGCCTGTAACGTCATATGCTGTAGAAAGAACATTCTCTTAGTTTAAAAAAAAAATTAAGGGATGTTCGTAAAATATATGCATTTCATAACCTCAGAATATATGTTTTCGTTCATTGCAACGGGATAGCTTTTGATAAATGAATTATTTGTATATATTGTATAAAATATAAATATTGATAATTTGTATATTGATTTTTGTTATTATTATTATTGTTAGTATTATTATTATTGTTATTATTATTATTATAATTATAATTATAATTATAATTATTATTATTATTATTATTATTATTATTATTATTATGTCCCTGTACGTCATGTGACGTAGGAAGAACATTTTCTTAGCTTAAATAAATTTTTACTGGCAGTTATAGTAAAAGATATGAATTTCATAACCTGAGAATAGGTATGTTTTTGTTCACCGTAACGGAGTTGATTTCGTTAAATGAATTAATTGAATATATTATATATAGAGTATTTATTGTTAATGTGTGTCATGTTTACTATTATATTCTATAATATACAGGGTGGAAGGTAACTTTTTGCAATCCTTCTGGGATATGATATCTCGAATTATTTACAAACAAGAAAGTCTAATAATATTTTGTTCGCAGAAGGACGGTTTTCGAAAAAAAAAAAATCGTATTTTGTAACGTGAAATTATGATTAAGTTTTTCTTGAAACTGCTCAAAATTAGATTTTTTTATCTCATGTAGGATGATAGAGTAGGCTATGTATGACCATGTTACAATAGTATTTGTGTGGAAAATAACACAGGTTTCGAATTAATCGCGTTAATAGTCGTGTACACATTGCATGGGAACAGGACGGTGACACGCTGGCAACACTGTTTGTTACGTACGCGAACCATGTGGCCGGGCTAGATGTACGGAGCGGACGATGCGCTTACATTCACTTCGTCATTAGTTGCAGGTTACGCGCAGTTCGAAGCAGTTGAAACACAACGAGATGCCACAGTTTTATAATTGTGAGTATCTGGACATGTTATTAATTTATGGCGAAACTGGTTGCAATGCCGCTGCAGCTGCTCGCTTATACCGTGACAGATAATTGGATCAGGAGTGTGAAAGTTGTAGACACGCAACTGGTGAACATTTTGAACAATACGTTTAAAAGACACTGTAGAGAATGGTATACAAAATTTAACAGTGTACCCCACATTTATGTGTATCATTTTCATTTAGTTTCAAGGTTGTTTATTTCTTCCAAAAGTTGTATTGTAATTGAGTTGGAGTGACATCAATTTTGTGATCCTCAATGTAAAATCATACTGTATTTAAATGATTAATTTCGTTTTCTTGCATAATTTTTCATTCTACTCTATTATTGATGAAATTACCTTAAAATGTAACGGAAACTACTTGCTTGCTCGTACTAAATTTAGTGCTGAGACGATACAATAACGAACGTTTCATCATAGATAACGAATAACATAGTTCATGTAATTAACATGTTACGATTCCATAAATTTTGATTTGACTGCATTCTCAACAAATATTTTTGTATACAAAATGGTATGAGTGTACATCCTCTCAAAACCCCTGCCAAGTAGATGATTGGAGCGGCATTCAGTATGCTGGAATGCAATGATCTCGCGAAGTAAACACTGCTACTGTCAACAACGCTGCAACATTCGCTTTCTCGAAATATTACAAAAACTATAGGTCGTATGAAAAAATATTATTTGACAAAACGTTCCCAAATGACATGATCTGTTATGTGTGTGAAGGATTGTAAAAGGTTACCTTCCATCCTGTATATTGTATACTATTATATACAATATATTTGTATACTCTTATACTATACTATTAAATACAATATATATATATATATATATATATATATGTATTATTATATTTTTCCCGTTAAACATATTTTAGAAACTAAACTTACTACCGTAGAAACGGCGCGAGATTTCGCGGTAACTGTGTTAGGCGTATAACAGTAAATGCCGCTGAACTGCAGTGCGAGGAAAGCTATATGTTAGGAGAACGATGTACTATTTTTATACATTCCTGAGGTAGAGTTTTATTCATTTTAAATTTGGTACAGTCCTTACATATTTTATTACATTAATCTAGGAGAACCAAATAACAATCATTGAGTACTTAACATTGAATGCAATTTAATCTAGACTATGGAGGCAATCTGTCGTCAGCGTGATGCTAACTTATATTCATAATGGGACTGTTATTGGATTAACGTACGCACCAACAAATCACACACACGTCAGATCTGTGAGCCATTAGCACAGCTTCCTCCCTAGACTACCTGCTCTGTATTCCCTTACAATACACACATGATTGAATGCTTCTGATTTAACAGTGCACTGCATTTACGCGCAGGGAATAATTTGATCTCGCGTTGAAATCCATCTCGCTGGTCCATAGGCGCAGTGGACAATAGTTTGACATTTGAATGGAAACTACTCAAAGCTGTCGACAATGAATTTTGTCTCTGCTGCTGGATTATGTCTGTTTATTTCAGCCTGAAGAGTTTCCGTCTGTGAGGCTTGGATAAACCTTGGCTAAGTAATTCAAGTCTCTAGTGGACAGCTTAGGATGTTGTAGTGCTGTGTAACATTTGCTAACACTTCTCTCTCTCTCTCTCTTTCCCCTACGTTCCGCCTCTCTTTATCTTCCTCTCTCGCTACCCTCCGTACCGGCCCCATCAGACACATCTGTTGGCCGCCCACAGCATCACCCTGGAGCATGCCGGGATGTGATACTGCCACGGAAAATCGGCTTACGACGGCTCGTACGAACAGCTCCTCCCACCCCTAAGTGTGAGCAGGAACACTGGCCCTGCACTACCCCGTGGGATGCAGTGTTTGTTTAGAAAAAGTAAACAAATAGAGAATTACTACTCTGTAATTAAGATATCAAAAACTACTGCCACGGTTTAGACTTAATTCTGGAATACCGCAATCCACATGCAAACTTGTAGCACATTTTCAAATCCTGACATAAGCTTGATTCCGAGTTACAGACTTGCTGTATGGTTACACTATGCATATCAGATCTTACCACGCTATTTTGTAGACAAATCTTGCTAGCATCTGTCATCTGTATACACGGTGGAAGAAAACGTACTGTATTACATTCATTCTTATTTCCAAAGAGTAGAGATGTTATTATCTTAAGTAAACAATACGACCACTGTATAAACACTTCTAATACAGTGTTAAATCAAACGAAAGGATGGTCCAGAGTAAACAAACTAGCACTCAGTGGCACCAACGCACATTGTGCAATTTTTTCAATCTAGCTGGACAAAATTCATTTTTCGACTTATTGATTTCATTATATATTTTTATGTATACAGAGTGTTGAAAAAACTATGCAATGTTTTAGGAGGTGATAGTATGCGTCAAAACAAGAAAATTATATCTAATAAACATGGATCCTACAACACATATTTTCTGAGATCTGAACACTTGTTCATAGGAGGTGCTCAATGTGACGTCCATTTATGGCAATGCATTTCTCTGCCCTACAATAAAGCAGATTACCAGATAATCATACCGTAGTTGACACCCCTGGCGTGGAATAATGATACGTCGCAAGGAATACTGAAAACAAAAAGTCTGGTTGCGGGTATGAGCGGGGGTTGAGCAGAGATGGTGTTGTGAATTTTCGTAATCAGATGTGTGGGCCGATGAAAATCCCCATGCAGTTGAAGAAACAAGGCATCAGCATCTACTCTCAAGTAACGTATGGGCAGGCGTTCTTGGTGATAGCTTAATAGGGCCATACGTGCTACCACAGAGATTAACTGGGGCTCGTTATCAGGACTTTCTTATTAACGTATTACCGCTGGATTGTTCGGGGAAGCCCTACACCTTGGCCAGCTCGTCCTCCAAACCTAAATCCCCTCTAGATTTTTGGTTATGGGGACACATGAAGAAATTGGTCTACACCACTCCATTCAACAATGTGCAGACACTACAGGATCGCGTCTTCAAAGCATGTCAGCACATACAAGAACAACCCGGTCAGTTTCAAAGAGTGCGTGATTTCTTACGCCGAAGGGCAGAGGAATGCATTGCCATGAATGGACATCACATTGAACACCTCCTATAATGAAGTGTTCAGATCTCAGAAAGTATGAGTTGCAGGACCCATGTTTATTAGACATTTTTTTCTTGTTTTAATGCATACTAGCACCTCCTAAAATATTGGATACTTTTTTAATAGCCTGTGTATGTCCCTGAATGTACGAGGCATCTTAGAAGACTCTGCGCGATATTTCTCGCGGCTACTTATTTGTTTTAGAGTAGCATAAACATTGCTATCTGAAGAGTGTTGAATCCACACTCCTCAGTCGCAATAGAGAGCATTAAGGGCTAGTAAATTGTGTTTTATTTTCTTCTTTCACATGGAATTTGTAAATCCAAATATGTGCCACATCATAATGTGTAATTTAGCTAGATTACTAAATTAAAGCCCCCAATACGTCTTTCATTTGGTATGAAGACATTTATATATTTTTCCTCAAACTCTGATTTGAACTTGAATTATAAAATAGGAGCTGCTGTATGCTGTCAAAACAGTTTTATATTTATATTCCGACATCATTACTTGTATGAAATATTGTTTGCTTGGTTGCGTATATCTGGGAACCTAACCGATATTAATTACTTTCAGTGGCTTGACGACTATAGCCCGCCGGCAGCTTTTTGGAGCTTGGTGCCACAGTAGTGCTAAATCGATGGAATGAACTTTTAAATAATGTTATAGAACCATTACAACTAAAAGATATTCCCAGCGATATTAAAAATAGAATTAAGACAGTTATCAGAGATTTTTCATCGAAAATTCTGTCCCTCTTGTTAATGGGCCATAGTTAGAAAAGATTCTTGGAATATATGTTGACTGCCTAATTGATTCCTTCAATTTTCCGGAAGAAATACTATGCAATCCTTCAGATTGTGTACCTGGGGATACGATACCCCGACCAAGTAGGGGTCATCAAAGAAAACTGTTCAGTGAAACAGCATTAGCTACGAGATTTTGTATATATCCATTAAAGTTCTCTTCCAGAAAGAAACATCACAATTAATCAGAGAAGAGACAGATAAAGGTCAACAGCAAATCAATGTTCTGGAACCTACCAAGATGCTTACCCTAACAGAGAATAAACGTCTAAGAAATAGTATATTTTGGGTATACCGCCCAAAGATTTCAATAAGGACCCAGCGACGAAAGACACTAACATTTCAAAGGAAACTTACAGTTGCAATCTCTTCACACTTCACGCCTGGATTCGTTGTTTCGAATATTTCTACACGTCACCTATAGATTAGAGATAAAAAATGCCAGATCAGGGGTGAAACCAACACATCCAAGTGTGAATCCAGGAAGAAAATAATTAGAGAAAAATTCCATGAATTCAAACAGGATAAAGTACATATTTTATATCAAATTTTTCATATATTCAATTCTATTCATAGGTACTAATTTGGTCTAATTCTACCCATATAAAGAGGTAGTTTTTCTTACATAAACGTACTCAGAGTGTTTGCACACAAATCGAACATGCTACCTCAAGTTCTGCATAAAGTTTCATGAAAGTATTTTAGATAGAAATGTTATTAATTTTATTTAAATTCACCCCCTATAAAGAGGTAGTTCCCCTTACAAAAAAGTAATCAAAGTTTGTACACAAATCAAATATGGTAGCTTAAAGTTCTGCATAATAAGTTTAATGCAAATAAGTTAGATAGAAAAAAGGAATTAATTTTGTGTAATTCATCCTCTTCCCGTTACACAAACGTAACCAGAGTTTAGACACAAATGAAATATAGGCTATTACCTTAAAGTTATGCATAAAATTTTAATAAAAATATATTAGATAGAAAAAAGTTATTAATTCTTTGTAAATACATTCCTTATAAAAGGGCAATTCCCCTTGCACAAACGTAAACGGAGTTTGTACTCAAATCAAATACGTTACCCTGAAGTTCTGCATAAAATTTCGTGAAAATCTGTTGAATAGGAGAGAAGTTATTAATTTTGTCCAACTAGATTAAGAAACTTGCACACTGTGTAACGTCTGAAAAACATTGGGAGGGCTTACAAACACTTGATTTAAAAGTAAAGACCGTTTTCTTAGTCCAACCATGGGGAAAAATGGCTCCGAAGGGCCACTGCACTCAAAGCCGCCCTACCTCACTCCACCGACCCTCTCCTCCGCCTGGTGCTTCTATAGACACGCTTCATTCAGTGGCGGGTATGGCTTCGATCTCGGGACGTCAGTTTCAGGAAGAGCGGCAGAAAGAATTTTTTGTTACTTACAAAAAGAAGAAAGTCTGTTGCTTAATATGGGGGTTTAAAACTGCGCATATAAAGCGCTTCAATATTAAACGCCACTTTAATCGGAAGCACAGGCTAAAGCTGACTTCGGTGATCTTACAAGTATTTGTTTACAATTTTAATAGCTATTTTCGTAATATTTGTGAAAAGATACAAAACAAGATATGTTTATGGTATTTTCAGGATTTAGATACTTGTTATTTTATTAAGTATCTGGAACTGAAATTATTTAAAACTTTGAGTGCATATTAGGCCTACTTGATGCGTTCTCTTTCCAAGAAAGATTTTCAGAAGAACTGCAATGGACATGGAGATGTGTCTGTTCAATAATCCATTTGTATTTGATGTTACCCAAGCATCAGAGCCACTATAGAGATGCAAAAGAGCACGCCACTAAAGTGTTTAGGAAAAAATAGATTAGATCTCTTTAAATACCTACCAGAGGAGCAATTCTCTAATCTGCGCACATTTGCAATGCGTATGGTATCTATGTTTGGCTCAGCTTACTGTTATGAGCTGTTTTTCTTTTCCAAAATGAATATGACCAAAAGTATCTCCAGGTCTAGGATCACAGACATGCATTTAGTTTCAGTATTACGGTTGAGTTGTTCTATTTTAGAGCCAAAGATATCCTTTTTAGTTAATAACAAGAAATTTCGAGGGCAATCAACAACAAAAAAAATGAAAACCAGCAGTATAGGCCTACAGTAGTATTTCGTTTCATTCATATCTCATGTATTTTGTTTAATATGTTTTAAAGTTAAATGACAGTGGAGCTTAGTTTTACTTTCTTTAGTATTTATAAAAAGAAACAATTGATTTTGTTGATCATTATATTGTGTTTAATATGTTTTCAAGTTAAATGACAATGGAGCTTAGTTACTTCATTAGTTTTAAAAAGAAACAATTTATTATGTTGAGCATTGTATATTTTAATATATTGTGCAGTTAATGTCAATGGAGCTTTGCTTTTTTCTTTATTGTTTAAAAAAAAAGAAATACTTTATTATGTCGATCACAAGGCAGTTCAAGAATTTTTTGTGCACATGATAAAGGAGTAGTTATACAATTGAAAAATATATAATTTGCTTAATGACAGTAGGTGGCCGTCATAATTATTGTATGATACGTGTACTTCCTATAAACAAAATACTGTAAAGATTTTGAAACAAGAAATAAGAGCGGAGAAATTTTATTACTGATGCGCGAGGTGTGTCGAATCCATCACTGCACTTGACTTAGCAAAACAACTGCGTTACCCCTCGCCTGTCAATCAAACGAATGTGGGGTGAGTAGGCACGTTCCCTCCCTACTTTGCTTATAGTCCCCATAGCTGTCTTAGTCCAATAACATTGGCATGAGTATAAGCGTGCACGGGATATACATTACGTCACGTGTCCTTCAGTAGACATCCTGCTCACAAATACAAGTAACGCGCACTACAGGGTCACTCTACAATAGATTCCTTCCTCCTAAACAAGTACAGCGAACTTCAGCTTAGCACTATTTAAGAAGTTATATTTTACAGGAAAGGTTATTGTAATATAGGTTTAATCATTTAATTCAGGGCAGTACCTGTGTTACAGTTGTATCGGTGTTTTGAGTTAAAATTTTACAACAGAGATTATCGTAATATGGTCTTAAACATTGCATTAAGAAACAGTAACATTTTAAGTTAAAAATTTACATTAAAGATTATTGTAATATAGGTTTCAACATGTTAAGAATAGTGCCTGTAATACAGTAACATTTTGAGTTAAAATTTTACATCAAAGATTATTATAATATAGGCTTAAACATTACATTAAGAGTAGTCACAGTAACGTTTTAAGTAGAATATTACAGCAAAGGCTATGTTTATTCTTTTCTAATCCACAACATAGCCCCATCCTTGATGCGGGAGTAGTTTTATATCGTACATCGTCACGCGCCTCTACCCTTAGTCAAGTTATTTGATTCGTTGCACAGATTCCGTACTCACTTAACTTCATAGAGTAGTGTCTAAGATTCCGGTCTCTTTATAAATTCAATAAAGAACATAATAAATCCTTGCTTCCATATAATAATAATAATAATAATAATAATAATAATAATAATAATAAAAATAATAGAAATTATTGAGTGGGCTCGAGCCTCAAGGTCCCATATCAGTTAGGGCCACTGCTACAGCATTAATATCAATAACCCATATAATCACACTTAGTATACATATTAGATTTCAGTTTTCCTACAATATTAGATTAAATGGAACTCGGCTCAGATAATTTAAAAACACAACATTTTTCGGTTTCGAGTTGAATAATCACATAGAATGTGATTTGTTCTCTAGTCAACTGTTCGAAGAAAGATTTGAACCTCATAAGTGACACCAATAAGGCATCACTCATGAGGCAATTAAGCCAGGATTTATTGCGGTAGGGTGGCCAGTTCCTTTCCCCCTCTATTGCGTACATTGTTGACTAGTAATATATTACACTCGTCAGAATTTAGATCTATACAAACAATATTGTTCTTCCTCTGACACATCGTCAAGTGAGATGTACTGCCTGATGATAGGTCTACATATCAGTCAGAATATTAATGAGAGGTAACATAAAATAATTGTATTATTCCTAAATTGAGTTCTGCATTTTATGCATTACGATCATTATCTTTTACTGGCGATATAAACACCCTTAAAATGACCTGCTTTTGTACTTCCATTCAATAATAATAATAATAATAATAATAATAATAATAATAATAATAATAATAATAATGTATAATGAAACGTGGCTTAATAACTAGGGCTACTCAGTTGAAGCAGAACGTATTTTTCTTTTACAAAAGAAATAAACATAAACATAATGACAGCTATGCATAAAAGGATACCATGTCAGAAGAATTGATAGAATTTAGAAATATTGGCCTTATTTCGTTTTATGTTAGAAACCAAGATACGTTTAGTAGGCCTACTAATCAAATCATTAATAATTTTAATACAAGACATACATCAGATCTCCATCTATACTTTGTTAATCTCAGCTGTTACAATATTGCGGTTAACAGAACATATTGCTCTGCCTAATTAGCTAAAATATTTGAAGGGCAAAGAGAGGGTTTCATAACTGAATTAAAAAATTCCTGCATACTCATACCGTCTACTCAACTGATGAAATGTATAATTGTGATTCTAAATTGCATTAATCTGCTTCCTATGTATTGTATATTTTTGTACAACTTAACACTTGTCCCACGTCTAAAGCTACAATGCTAATTATAAGACCTATGGACTATAATAAATGAAATGAAAATATGATTCCTAGAAATATGGCAAACAAAAATTGTAATTTTTTTTTCTATGGGAAATGCTTAAGTAATATTAATTTTGTGTTAAAATGTTGATTGCGGATTCCATGGAACTCTATTAAAAACTGCGACATTTTTTTGTTAAAGCTTTTAACTTAGTCATATATATATATATATATATATATATATATATATATATGGTTTATATAAATTCTTTGAAAAGGAATAATTGAACATTTCACTATTCACCTGTAGTAATGAGGCTGTGGAAAGCTGGCAACGCTGCATTCTCATCCTTCTACAAGTAAGCAAAATGAAGTAGTGCATATTGCTAATTATGTTGTTGAATCTTGTTCCAGATTCTATTTAATTACCTTAAAAAACTCATAATTATCAACAGATTACGCCCATTTGTAGTAGCAATAAACATTATTTTACCAAATTTACTCGTAATAGCTACCGACGTAGCTGAGGCGGTAGCGCGTTTGCCTGCCGATCCGGAGTTGCGCTCGGGCGTGGGTTCCATTCCCGCTTGGGTTGACTAACCGGTTAGATTTTTTCCAAGATGTTCCCCGAACATAAGGCAAATGCCAGGTCATCTCTGGCGAATCCTCGGTCTCATCTCGCCAAATACCATCTCGCTAGATAACCCAGTATTTGAAACAGCGTCGTTAAATAACTAATGATTAGTTTTCTTCAGTTTTCATAAGCGGTTCTCAAGAAGCCGAGTATTGTATAACACTAAGTGGGAGAAAGCATCGGAAAATTTTAATCACTATTGACTATTACTGTACTGGCTGAGCGATCGGTGTAATTTCGGATGAATTTGTCGCCTATTGCAGAAGTTCCACATGATGTAACAGAGCAATATGTTTAAACAGGACATATACTAATGTATAAAGAGGAGAGGCCAATTATCAGAGTAATTGCTTGTCCCACAGCACAGCGCGATATGTTGGCTATCTAATGTATTTAATGTTACGTCATTAATTAGGACTATGAACACATCTAGCTGTAAAAGAAAGATAATTTAAATATACCGTTGTAATACAATTATACTGTATGATTATCATAAGAAAGAGTTTCGTGTAAGATGAGTGGATTTATTAGAGGGTTTTGTAAATATTACTATTGTCTTCTGTAAAGATGAGATTTGAAAATAATATCATTATTTAGGTGATCTTAATTTTTGGATGGCCATCGTATATACGAAAGTTAAGAAAAAATTATAGCTCTGTGGAGACGTCACATTTATCTGTTAAAACCTTGTCTTTACCATCGGTTACGCATGTGACGACTTGTAGTGCCTTCTTGAAGTTTCTGGTTATTATCGACTCCCAAATGAAGAAGTTCCATTCTTCACGTTGTCGGATAGAAGAAGTTCTTAGCCACCGGCATTGCTCGGTTGACTGTCGCGCTTCCCTACCGATCTGTACTCGGGGGGTGTGTTCTATTCCCGCTTGGACTGATACCTCATTGAATTTTTTTCCTAAGTTTCCCCAACCGTAAGACGAATGTCAGGTAATCTGTGGTGAATCCTCGGCCTCATCTCACCAAATATTATCTCACTAACATCAATCTCATCGACACTAAATAATCTAGTACTTGATACAGCGTCCTTAAATGTCCAAGTAAAAAAAGTTCTTAAACGAACTTCGTGTCGACTTCAACAGAACTCTATGAATAATTTCAAGGGAAAAATTGTTCCGGGACCGGGTAACGATCCCGGGACCCTTCGCTTAGTGCACGAATGCTCTACCGACTGAGCTACCCCAGGAACTATATACATATATAAAGGGAAGAACATATTTGTAATCAGAATTGAACTAAATCCATTGGGGGTATGAAAATATACATTCTAAAGAAGTGAAATAGCCAGTAAAATTTTTTGGACACTTTTAATGATTTTCAGTGTATCTCCCTTCAAAAGAAAACATAAATAATGAAATTAGAGCCATTGATCGTGGTTTATTGCAGAGAGTAATGATGAACTTTCATAGCAGATTGCAAGAATGTGTTCGTTGTCATGGAGGTCACTTAAAAATTGTAATTTAAAGAAATAAGTGCAGATTAATAAATTTTAATCTACAACTATGATTCCAGTAAAAGTGCTGTCTATTAATTCAATTTGATTGTTCCACAATAAGGCTATGAAACCGCCACATTCTATTGAAACACCTTGTATAATTGATTGTTCTTCATACCTTTCTCAATTCCGTTTATTACATACATATCTAACAGAAAATTGAATTTATTTATCGCTACTCAATGGGTGCGAAACAAGGTCACTCACCGAAAGGGCAAAACTAAAGCTACAAAGATGTCAGTGAAAATTGAATGTAGGATCGCCAAAATATCTCTCAGAGATAGAGTGCAAGCAGAAACAATAAGGAAGATAACAGACCTACAAGACGTCGTGATGGCAACTCAGCGAATGAAGTGGAAGTGGGGAGGCCACGTGAGCAGACTGAACACGTCGAGATGGGCATATGTGATAACCGTGTGGGATCCAAGAACTGGGAAGAGGACAGCGGGAAGACCGAGGGCCCGATAGAGCAATTTCTTCAGGAAGGAAGATGCTAGACAATGGACAAGAACATGCAGGACAACATGGCAGATGTTCGGAAGATGGACAGATCCTAAGTGACAGAAAGTGGGCTGACATTAAACATGTAATCATTATCAGTGCATAACCTCTAAAACAAACAGAAGCGACTGAAAATGGACAAACATTAAAGACAGTAAATGAACAATCAT
The DNA here is from genome assembly GCF_040183065.1 of Periplaneta americana. Lineage (NCBI taxonomy): Eukaryota > Metazoa > Arthropoda > Insecta > Blattodea > Blattidae > Periplaneta > Periplaneta americana. The sequence continues at coordinate 94,293,009 of NC_091117.1, forward strand.
TAAGCATCAGGGTACAACTTTTCTAACCAGTTCAATAGGTTCGCCAGGAATAGCTCCCTAGGCGAGTATAATCAGAGCTCACTCCGCCTGATGGGATATATTGGCTTATTTATTTATTTATCTATTTATCTATTTATTTATCTATTTATCTGTTTATCTATTTATTTATTTATTTATTTATTTATTTATTTATTTATTTATTTATTTATTTATCATTATTTCATTACGATTTCATCAATCTCCTGTCACATTTTACAAATATCATAAAACTCCTTCTCCATATCTTTGTTCTCAGTTCTTAATATTCCAATAAAAGCCATGTGCTTCTCTGAACATCCCATGAGTTAAGTAACAAGCCGAAGTAGCAGACTTGTAAAAATACAATTCGTTTAATTCGTTATAAGAAACGTCGCACGGAACTTGGGAGACGTCATTTACGATGAACCATGAAATGTTTAAACTAGGATAGTATATAGTTACTAGAAGCAATTACATTGCACTGCTAATTCTTATGAATGTTTTCATTTTCCGAGAATTCCATTCGTTCGGTGAAATAAGTGAAACAAAAGAACACGAATCTAATTGTTTGCACGTGTGATTCCAGAGAAACATGTCAGCTGAATTCTTTTCCAGATATTACAAGGAGCCAACCTAATGTTTCCAGCACAGTACTACACAGGAAGATCTTTACCGTGAAGTGGCAGACATATTCTCTTTATGTAATCGTTTTTATTTCTTTCACATTTTTTACTTCCTGTACGTCTGAATAGGAGAAAGTGATCAGAATATATAATCAATTTTTTCTTCAGAATGTGATCTTATCCTTCTCTGACCCCTTTGGTTCCTTCCCTTCTTTTTCTTCATTTCTTGTCTTTCTCACAACTTATTTACAAATAGCTTTTAAAGAACCCGGAGGTTCATTGCCGCCCTCGCATAAAGCCGCCATCGGTCCCTATCCTGTACATCCAGTCCCTAACATCATACCACCTCCCCAAAAATCCATTTTTATATTATCGTCCCATCTACATCTCTGTCTAACCAAATATCTTTTTTCCTCTGTCCCCCAACTAACACTCTATATGCATTTCTGGATTCGTCCATACGTGCTACATGCCCTACCCATATCAAACGTCTGGATTTAATATTTCTAATTATATCAGGTGAATAATAAAATGCGTGCAGTTCTACATTGTGTAACTTTCTCCATTCTCCTGTAACTTCACCCCTCTTAGAGCAAAATATTTTCATAAGCACCTGATTCTCGACCACTCTTAGCATTTGTTCCTCTCTCAAAGTGAGAGTCCAAGTTTCACGACCATACAGAAGAACCGGTAATATAACTGTTTTATAAATTCTCATTTTCAGCTTTTTTAAGAGCAGACTGGATGACAAAATCTTCTTAGCCAAATAATGGCAGGCATTTCCCATATTTATTTGCGTTTAATATACTGCCGAATGTCATTAAGTTATGTTCGTTACTGTTGATCCAAGGTACTTGAAGACGTGCAAGCTACATGAGTCTACTTACACAAGGCAGGTTGGATACTCAAAATTGAAAATAAAAAAATGATTAGGGGAACATTGTCCTAGGATTAACGTTGAATATTATTAAATAGGCCTACTTGAATTAGGTCTTGTTTTGAAACAGCAATATCTTGGCATTAAAATTAAATCTTTATGATCTCAGCATAGCAGTTTCATAGGTAAAACAAATGTTGTCCTAACTCACAAATCTTAAGAGATGGATCAAAACTGATTGCATTTTTTTATTAACGTATTTTACTCGCATTATGTCTCGATCAATCTCTTACGGTTTAGCCATAGCAAGTCTGTAAATTGTGGAAAATTATTACATGTTTTCGGGTTATTGTTTAAACTATGCACAATTGTATTTTGGTAATACAATAAACATTATTATTTGATAGATCAATCTTTATTCCTTCATTTACACACAGGGTTGCCAACTCTAGAAGACGGAAATTCAGGACACATTAAAAAAATAGAAAAACACAAACTTGTAATGAATTTCAATATAAATAAACTTGTATTTTGAAGCTCAATTAAACAATTAGAATTACCTTCGTGTTATTATTTGGTTGTAGCGATGTAGCCCTATATTAGAGAACATACCATAAGTCTGTACACACTGAAAAGCACAGTGGTTGATATACATGTCCCTACACTCATTACATTAACAGTGTTTGAAAGAATACTTGCTGCTTCCTTTGCGTTTGTTTAATAGTTCTTTGTTTGTTGAAACATAATAAAAAAGTCTCTACATGATGTATTAAAGTTTGTATTTACTAAGAGTTCTGATTTTACAAGTTCTGGCCTCATCCGGTTACTCTCGGCAGTCTAGAGATTCTTCATTTTTTAAAAATCTCGTTCCACATGAACATTGCTCATTGGAAGAGCATGTATGTGTTCAGCAATTTTCTTTAAGTTTGGCACATTACATGTCTTCAAAACAGTATTCCAGCGTTCTTGAGGGGTTGGTAGATTTTCCAGAATCGGCATCATGTCTTTCAATAGGCGAGTCATGTCACAAGATGCCCATAGACGCAAGCGCGCGCTTTAGAGCTCGGGAGAGCCTGAGCGCTTTATAGCGGAAAGGAAAGAGACAGACGAAAGAGGTAGTATATGCCACTTGATCAAGCTACAGGGATGGCCAGCACCGATTCAATGAATAAAGGACAGAGAACTTATTAAAACTGTATCCATGTTAATTTTTTAATTTGTCTGAGAAATGTAAGTGTATTATAAGAATGTAAGTTTTAATTTTAATGCTCATTTTTCACAAGTTTGCTCTTTTATTCAAAAGGAATATTTCCTCAACTTTCTTTTACAGAAAAGTGAAATTTTCAGATATGTTTATTTAGTAGACTTACAGGTACTGAAACAATGTTTCTCGTAAATCTAATATATCGTAAATACGTATTACTGAAGACAGTTAGAAAAATGCGCTAGCTTTGACATCACTGCAATAGGCAATACTCTTGGTACAATACATCACTATTTTCAAAGTCTAGTTCTATATTAACAGGCAATATATTCACAATTTCAGTAAGGACACTTAATGTAAAAGTGTTATTAATGCTTAGAAAAGTGATTTTCTTAAGAAGTGAAGAATCGTAATGAAACCATTTTTGCAAATAGTCAATGGCCCTCTGATACACATTCAGTGATTCATTCTTAAAGAGATGCACATCAGACAGAATCACTCAATTTCAAACTATGGCGGGTCTCTAATAATGAAATATCGATATGAAATTTCGGAATATCATAATATTGCAATGAACAAAATTCCGAACATTAAGCGTCATGAAAATAATTTAATTGTTTTCCTACTGATTTCCTGACAATCCGGAAAAATTCTGGACGGTTGGCAACCCTATTTACACATTACAGTATGAGCCGTATTCTAGCGTACGGTACGGAGATAAGGTTAATTTTGTTCATAGACTATATTGACGTGACGTAATGATTGGCGCGTGCGACACGTACTTTCAGGGAATACTTCCATTTTGTTTGTGCTGCAGTTGACGTTATATTCATGATTCAAAACTTAGATCTCTGAAACTATTCAGAATGGATTAAAAAACTGATACTACGGTGACCTCTACAGTTTATTCATTTAAGTAATTTATTTTTACTGGCAGAGTTAAGGGCATAAGGTCTTTTTTTCACTCAACCAGTATAAAAATGCATAGCAAATATAAATAACAGCAATACAGAAAACCTAAAACTCGTAAACTTAATGTACATACCAAGATTAAAGACGTTTCACGAAAGCCAAGGGAGTTCATGAATCAACTATCACATTTTTATTCATTTCTCTCTCACTCTATCTTTCTTACCTTTTTTGTAAAATATAACGATTCTATTTCTGTATCTTCATCTCTGTATATCTATGTTCTCTTTTATGTATTCCCTTCGTTGCATATTATTCCTTCTCCATTTCACTGCCACATCTTTATATTTAATTAACATGTTAAGCCGTGATGCTCTTCTCAGCATTGTATTTCCATTTCCACCTCTTATATCCTCCTCTTGTTGAAAGGGTTCTAGCATCCAGAAGAATCAATCCAATGCGAGAAATCGACGACCAGTATGATGGCCCTCGTTGAGAACTCAGCCTTTACTTGGTTACCATGGCAACGGGAGAGAGAAAATCACGCTCCTCACTGAACACCATTGGGGCCATTTTATTCCTCCCCGAATCCCTCCCCATCCCACACTTCCTCGTCCATTCCAACCCTCGTTCAAATTTCCAGCGAACTACTTTTCCCTTTCTAGTTTTCTTCCTCCGCTTTTGACTTTCTCTTCTCTTTCTATCACCAACTCTCCTTGTTGCCCGGCCGTCTATTTCCTTTACAAATATTTTTCTTCCCCCTTCCTTTAATACGTGTTCAGTTTGTCTTAAGCAGCATATAAATTCCGTTTCTTATCGTTTCGATCCTCCTTCCGTTTTGGAGTAGATGTCAGTCTGTTGTTATCAAAGGCTGAATGCTGCCTTCAAATTGTCTCAGTCGTTACAAATGGAAACGAAACAATAACACAGCTTTCTCTGCAAGTGAATGTCAGGACACATCTCTAGCGATAGTGCTGCTGCTGGAGCAGTACTGAGAGGAGCAACAAAAACTTCGTTGACACCAAACACTGTTTTTAAAGCTAATGTGGCGAAAGGAATTTACAAGATTGGACCTACGGTTAGACAACTTCCATCTGTTAGGTCAGTGAGGTCCGGACATCTGCAATTCTTGGCTTTGGGTCAATGATGTAGCCTTCATGCTTGCTGCTATGTCTCATTTCTCTATTCTTCGCTCTTCATTATTCTTTCTTAAAGCGTTCTACATGTATGCAGATATAATTGAATAGTAATCCCTGAAACAGCTGCTAAAATGACGTTCAATCACCAATAGAAACAAAAGAGAGATCTCATGACATTCAGGAAAGTTTTATAGGAGCTCTTTAGTTATCAACTTATCATTTGTATGATCACAGTATAGGCAACGGGTTATATTTTTTGTAGTTCAGTTCTTAATAATATTTATTATTATAGCATAGCATAATGTAAATACACCTTCTTGTTCCCAATTTTTATAGAATTTAAATCTTCTTACTCCATAAAGTTACATATTCCCAGTCATCATCCTGTAATCCTCTCGCCTTCCATTATGCCAGTAACACATTACAGCCATGTTTTCTTAGGTCTTCCTTTCCTTTTGTTCCGAGTTGGCAACGTAGAAATTTTCATTCCCTCGTTCTCCTTTTCCAAGTCCTTCACACCTCTACACCTACCTACCTTGCCTCCCGTTTTAGTTACCTGTCATCATATCGTAATCTCTTCACACGCATGCAAAATAGCCGCATACTAGCCATACCAACACATAGGACATCATCGTATTCATCATCACACACTATCTCGCTATCGCACTTGTGGAATACCCTACCCAGTGATATCAGAGACTTCGGAATTTAGCAGTGTTCAAAAACAAACTTATTGAGCATTTTCTTACTGCGTAGACTGGGTTTAATTTTTACTTAATTAATAAAAAAAACATCTTTCTTCTTAACTTCTACAATAAACAGTATAGCCTTTATTAATCAGTTAATCTTTTACTACTTTCATTTCTAGTGTATTTATAAATTTAATATTAATTGTAATTATAATTGTAAATTTTATTCTTAACATTGTAGTTGTAATCCCCTAGTAGAGGGGAAGAGAAAGTCTGGTGGCCTTATCTCTACCAGGTTAAATAAATAAATAAATAAATAAATAAATAAATAAATAAATAAATAAATAAATAAATAAATAAATAAATAAATAAATAAATAAATAAATAAATAACTTAGATAACATATTTGGATGCGTCCAAACCATTGTAGTTGTTTAATTTCGACTAACTGTATAGTAGCATTTTTATAGTACACCTTTTCTGTTATTGTATCATTTATAATTATATCTTACTTAGGAAATAATTCTGACATTCTTAAAACTCAATTTCTGTTCAATGCTATGTTTATTATAATTTTATATTCATATTCCATGTTTCTGCACCTGAAGTTATTAACCTTCTCAATATTGGTTTATAAAGAAACAGTGGATTTGATTTTTCTACAAAAAATTGTTTGTCCCAGAAAATTTCGTTGGGCATTGTTATTGCAGATCGACCCTTAATTTCTCTCTTTGTTATTATAGAATCATTCTTTGCTTATTCTGTTATTTCAACTTTCAAATATTTAATGTTATGACAAATGTCAGTACATTCTTTGGCATCATCTAAGAGTCTGATAGTTTTTGGCCATTCTCAACTATTACTGTAGTTCCTGATGTATCTGTCAGCAGATCAGCGGTAGATTCGCCCCGCTACCGCCGCACCACTGCTATTCTTCGCGAATTCACGGCGTTTGCTAGATTATAACTTACATAGTTACTACTCGTTTGTTATACTAATAACATTCAGTACTCACCCTCTCACAGTAGCTGCTGAAAGTGTTCATCTTGTGTGATACTGGTACTTAATTCACATCACAACATTCACAAAACCGGTTTCATTAAACCTTTTAACTAAATTTAGTATTGTTTTCCTACGTGGAACTGGGATCGAAAATCTTTTATCTTTAATGGTACTTATTTTTCAGAACTGAAAATATAAGACGCACAAACCATACACTTGTCACACCGAACTTTTATGTGACACATGTACTGCCAATCCAAGCGCAATTTAACAATGTTGAAAATTGAAATACCTGCGCGGAAAGACAATTACATATACTACCATCTGAGAAGTTACACGGGAGGAATATTGGGCAATGTTGCCAACTTTATTTCGACATATCCGCGTGAGCACCCGCATTTTTTACTTGTATATTTCAGAGAAAAAAGTGCGCGGGATATTCGAGAAAATACGGTATTAGATAAATTTTTCCTTATATTGCTTGCTTATGGCTTTTAAGGAACCCGGAGGTTTATTTCCGCCCTCACATACGCCCGCCATCGGTCCCTATCTTGAGCAATATTCATCCAGTCTCTACCATCATATCCCACCTCCCACAAATCCATTTTAATATTATCCTCCGATCTACGTCTCGGACTCCCAAAAGGTCTTATTCCCTCCGGCCTCCCAACTAACACTCTACGTGCATTTCTGGATTCGCCCATAAGTGCTACATGCCCAGCCCATCTCAAAGTCTGGATATAGGCTAATGTTCCTAATTATGTCAGGTGAAGAATAAAATGCATGCAGTTCTACGTTGTGTAAATTTCTCCATTATTTTCCTTATATTTTTCATGCTAAATTTGAAAATGTATTGACTACATCCACTAAAATCTTCACAGTTAGCACATTTAATTTGTATAGTGTTATGTCCATGTATGTAACGTTTCATGGAAAGCCATACAAAGATTTATAAGATGTGATTATTTACGTTACAAAGTCAATCTTGCTCTGGTTATGTTACCTGGTCCACTTAAATCATGTTTTGTAAGCTAATGGTGAAAATTTACAGGAAATTTTAAATCGGAACATTTTATACTCATTATATGCCCTTTTACAGCTTATTGATTTTGTTATGTTTCATAATCGTGGTGATAAAATTATAAATTTTTCTAAAAATTTTTTCCTGATTAAATTATATTTAGCTCAGCGATTTTGCTTAGTTTTAAAATATTTTTGTGCTCATAAATAATAATTACTACTCACTTCTTGTCCTGATCGGTAAGTGAACTACTTGCTGTTCAAACTGCCACCATTTTCACAACACAATTTTTTTTTATTATATAATTACACGGAAACCGTACACGCTCACAGATCACAGACGATACAAGGTAAAACTTTGACCATGCTATGTGTATGGGAACATTTTCCTTTTCACATAAGTAGGGCTCGTATTTTTTTGGTAATAGCGAAACGCGCGAAATTTTCCATAATTACCTTATTTTTTGTTGCATTGACTCTTCCAGAGGCCTAAAGTGCAATATTTAAGCGAAACAAACACACGAATAAACGCTAAATTTGAATCACTGTGCGAAATATGTCACTAACCAAGAAAAATACCCACCTCTTTTGCAAAAAATTATTAAATATGCAACAAAATATTATTCAATTTTGTTTAAAAAAGACATGTTTGTGACTTCTGTTTCAGTGAATTTGTCGATCGCTTGTTAACGCCAATATGTCTGAATTTTCTCTTTGGATATTGCGTACACTTACTTTCATTATCTCTATGGCTATTGAAAAAAGATCGATTTCTGTAGTCGACTGCAGGAAAGATATTACATAGAACAGAAAAGATTGCAACAAAGATGGAAGAATGTTGTATGTAACATTCTTCCAGCTTTGCTGCAGTATGTTATGCGCCTAGGGTGACCAGACGTCCTCTTTTGTCCGGACATGTCCTCCTTTTTAGGCCTTTGTCCGTGGTCCGGGCGGATTTTTAATCAATCAAGAAATGTCCTCCTTTTCGTAACTTTTATGTCTGATATTATGAAATGATCTGATTTGACGCCTTTTTCAAGTAATTTGCCTGTAGGTGGCCGCAGCATTGACGGAATATACTCTTTGCGAACGGTCATAACTTTTTTATTCCTACTTGTTATAGTTGTTTCTTTCATATGTAGCTAACAGTAAAATAATTTTATATTATTAAGTTTTATCGTAAGTATATAATAAAATAGATATTGACATAATTTTAACTATAATATAGGCCTAAGCCTAAATCTAAATAGATATTATCTGTCCTATTTAATAATTATAATTACCTTGACCTTTCATATATAGCTAACTGTAAAATCATTATTATTAAGTTTTTTCATAATTATTTTGTAATAAAATAGATATTAACATACTTTTAAGTATGATATAAGCCTAAATCTGAATTGTAAATATTTTGTAACTTAATAAAATGGATATTGACGTAATTTAAAGTATAAGTAGAGCCCGGAAGTTTAGGCATTTATTTTGGTTAAAATAGGCAGGCATATAGACACTAAAATAGTAAAAATAGGCAGTGAAATAGGCATTTATTATTCATGTAAACAGACAAAAAATAGACAAATACTTAATAAACTATCCCATACGGTACTCACTTTTCTTGGTTACATATCTCAACAAGATGCTTTTTTAAGTTGTCAACTGTCATAGTGAGCCGCCAGAGAGTCACAGAGGACGTTTTTCATGGTGGAAAAAGATCTTTCTACTTCTACTGACGTGATTGGAGAAAACTTAAAACAACTTATTTCAGAAGAACTGTCTCTACTTTTTTTCAGTGTATTGTCTCAAAAAGAGGTGTGTGAGAAGGGATTAGATACTTTAAAATACGCGTGACTTGTGCGTGCAAGCGACAACAGTAACGGGACCTGAAGACTTGCTTTTAATACTTCCCTCATCCCCTTTCTTTCGCTGGTAAACTCCGAAGTGACCTGAGCATTGAGGGTTATACTGTTCTAACATCTTTGTTAAGTGACATGAAAGATGGAATCGGTAGGGAGAAACGTTTACGACATTTGGAAACATATGTATTACTGGAGAATAAGATTCTCAGCAAATATTTGTGTGAGGCGAAGTTTTAATTTGTACAACCATTCTTTTTTGTTTTGTGATATAATTTATGTGCGGTTTATTTTAAATGCATTAAAAATATAGAAAATGTACAGTAACGACGTAAAAAGGCTAAAAAATGCATTTAACCTTAAAATAGGCAACAGGAGCTAAAATAGACAAAAAAGGCAAAATAAAAATTGGGCCTGTCGTCCCCAAATGTGTGGAAACGTATTTATCTCTAATAGGTCTTTCATACATACACTCAATTTAAAAAAAGGCATTTTGCCTAACATCCGGACTCTAAAAGCCTGAATCTAAGTACATATTTTCTGTCCTCTTTTTTCGAACAATGTCCTCCTTTTTGAAGCTTTGGTCCTCTTTTTCTATCGATGTGAATCTGGTCATCCTATATGCGCCGAAGACCATATTTTGATACAAAGACGTTTCAGGACGAACTAATAGAGGACCACAATGACTTTGGTGTGACTTCTTTGAAGGAAGTGTGATTCTTTACACATTCTAATGTGGACAGTGAGCGAGGCTTTTCTATGTACATGAAAATACTCAATAACTGTTGCACAAATCTTCATGTGTGCAATAGAAAAACCATGCTTTTATTAGCAATGCTGATATATTATGATATGTGTAAAGAGTCAAATAATAACAGAAAGTGTTACATTAAACATAACATAATGCATTTTTATTGACGACTTATTTCACGAAATATCCACCGAAATAGTGGCGGCTTTAACTCGAAATATCCAGACTTATTTCACCAAAAATACGATCCCTCTAGGCCTAAATCATTAATGAAAGTTTTAATTTCTGAATGTTGTGTTATAATTTATTTGTAATTTATTAATATAATTTGCTGTAGGATGTATTTCCTTGACATACTTACTAAAAATTCTGTTAATATTAATTGGTAGGCCACATTTTTACAGATAATGCGATTCAGTGTGAAATGACAACACTATATTTTTTTTTAAATTGTAACTCCAGTAATTTCTCATCTACCGGTTTAGTTTATTTTTATTTCCATTGCTGTTTTCTTACTTATTCTAGATTCTTTTCTCCTCGACCCGAAGTGCCTTATTCTTTTCACAAAACAATGAGTTTATATACCCAGGAGAACGTTTCGAGAGCACAGGAAGAATTTCCAGGTCTCTTGTGTGTTTTTCTCAGCTTTCTTGTACTTGACATAGAAGCTAAAATATGACCTCTGACCCAACATCTTATATTATTCCGGTGCTATTAACAGCTGTAAGCCCCATAGAGCTTGAAAGTTTTCGCTTCGCTATGCAGGCTCATTGTGGAAATCGATGGAAAATACCAGTAAATCTTTCAACACGTGAAGGGGAACGAGGGCAGCAAACAGGGGAAGGAGAGAATCAGCCTTATCTGATGTTGGTTCAACTTCGAACAATGTTAGTGGGTCCCCAGAGAGATCAACTTGGAGTGTAGCGTATTAAATGAAATACCCGTCTGGCAGTACCGATATCCGAATTCCAGAAACTTAGTGCAGATTAAAATAACCCATTACATCTTACCAGCAAGTCTAATGCTGGAGTTCATTTCATTACAGAGGCTCATAACCGCGGAGGAAATCGAAATGTCAGCAGAGTTGAAGAGAATTCAATATCCTATTTTGATAATGTGAAGACTTTCTCGACTGTTTGATTCTTGAGTGTTGTGAGAAAGCTGCGACTTGAGATATTCAAGACTATACGAACTTTCTCGAACGGAGCACATTACAACTTCTTTGTTCCCACCTTGTGCTGTGCAGCTATAAGCTAACTCTCTAAATGGTTGGACTAAGTTTGTACTCAATGAAATGTGGAGAAATGAAATTACATGAAATGGAGTTCATAAATAACTTACAGACAATTTATTTCCGTTGCTTTTTTATTGCACACATTAACTAAAAGTAGTACCGATGTTCCTTTCACTGAAAATATGATATGTAACAGTACTCTCGCTAGTTGTTATTGGACATAATGATTGATATGCTGTGATCAGATAAATATAAAACCTCCATATTAGTTATAATAACATATGAGCCGTTCAGAGCAGAAGTGGCGTAAGCCAAAATTGGGTAATGAGGTTTAAAGTAAAAATTCTGTAAAATACAGCTCAAAGTAGCAATTAATATGTCCTTCGTGCTATCCACTGTCTACTAATAGTTTAAATAAACTGAATATTACTTGCTACTTTGCGCTCTATTTTAAAGAATGTTTACTTTAACCCTCATTACCCATTTTTGACTTACACCACTTCTGCTCTGAACGGTTCATATAATACGAAGGGACATACAGTACCTGGCCACATTAATAGAATCACATGTAACTTTCCAAATACTTTATCTTAATTCTATATTCACTCCAATATAGGGTAAACCTACCCTATTTCGTGATATTAAGGGTTAGGACATCATTTGGGATTATTTATTTTGGAGCAAATAACTTGCTTTTTTTCTATACATATGGCATGCTTTATTAAATTAAATATTCACACAAAACACTATGAAAATACAACAAAACTTTTTTTATTCTTGTTTATTCAAAACATAGCATATGTACCTAACTCCGTGATAGGCTACCTAATTCTGTGAGTCAGTGTACTCAATTTCGTGATAATGGCAGTTCTCAGTTTCAATATGCATTTTAATCACTTTCACTGTCATTTTCTTCCTGGCGTGCACATATATTACACATGAATACCATAGGTGGATTTTCGGAGTCAATTGACTGGCAACTTTCATGGTACCAACATAAACAAAAACAACATTGGATCCATGGACTTTTGTTTTTTCCTTTGTTGTAACTTTCATTACACGTAGGACAGAACCATTCATCCTCGTCATTGTTGTTTTCATTTCTTCGTTTTATTTTGGCATTTCCGCTGGCGCTGGTGCTGGTACTGGCACTGGTGTTGGAACATTCAGGTAATACACTGCTTGTACTGGGTCCAAAAGCAGGCTCTTCTCCAGTGGGCATTCCGTTTTTAGGAAGATGAACACTTGCTGCTGGATTGCGCCTCTTCCTGACGGGTTTTGACACAGATGTCATTGTAAACTGTGGCACATGTAATATATCATCGATATTATTCGTTGCACTAGGTGTGTCATCAGCTGGCTGATCAACGTTTTTTGTAGAATTGCCGACCATTGAAGTGTTTGTTGTCAATGCCTCATCAGGAATTGCCAACCGGTTTAGAGGGAAGATACCAGCTTTGGAAAATCCAGAAATGAGGTTCTGTCTGCTGAATGCTTCCAAAAAGGCAGGATTGAACATCCCATGGAAGTCGAATCTTCCGGGCCTTCTTAATAGATTGCCTTCTTGGAACTGTCGCAGGTACTTTTGCCAAGCCAGTTTCAAAGGTCGATAAACTGCTATATCCAGTGGTTGAAGCAAGTGGGTGGTGTGGCTAGGGAATGTAACAATGATGATGTCATTTGCTGATGCCATTGCGATGACTTCTTGACTTATGTGACTGGCATGGGAGTCCATTAACAGAATTACAGGCCTAGCTGAAGAAATTCCCTGGATAAATTTTTGAAACCAAATTAGAAAGAGTTCTGAATTTATCCAGCCACTTTGAGACACTGCAACAGTCATATGAGGAAGTGCACCAACTTTTAACCCCTCAATCATTCGAACACCTTTAAAAATTAAGAGAGTTGGGCCAAATTCACCGGCTGCATTGATGCATGGAAGAACAGTGTGAGTCTCGGCTTTGTCGGCTATTATCCGGTTGTAGAAGTACCTCTTCCCAATTCTTGTGACAACTCTGCCAGATTTCATCACATAACTGAGACCTGTCTCGTCGCAATTCCAGATTTGGTTGGGTTTAATCCCATTCGGAAATTTCTCATACACTTTCGACAATTTTTCATAGAAATCAGTCAATAATTCCCTATTAGAATTGTTCGCCCGATACTGGGATAGATTTTCGGATGTTCTCAGGCACAAATTATACCTCCGACGAAAATCACGCCACCACTTCCAACTGGCACATTTTTTCTCGCCGCTGAACGGAAATGGTTTGTTGTTTGATGCACATTCTTTCTCAGCAAGAGAGTAAGCAATGTGCCTGATCCGATTGACCGTTAACCCAAATCCAAGTTCCTGCATGTTGATAATAAATTTCACTAATGCAACTTCAGCAGTTGAACACAAAGCAAACGGTCTTCCCACTCTTTTTTATTTCTACTGCACCACTCTCACCTTCACAGCGGTTTACATAGTCCTTGAGGGTGCTCCAGGGGATTGAATAATTTTTCGCGCTCTTATATATGGACCAATGTTCATCTAAAACCTTTTTCACAGCAAGTTGGAGCACTTCTTTTGAATAGTTTTCCCGTTTTCTCGTGGATTTCTCTTTCTTTCCACCTGCCTGCTTGCTATGGTTTGGCGCCATCGTTCTGTAATCAACACAAATTCATAAGAAATGAACCCATTTTTATAAGCTTCTGTTTCAGTAGTTAAACACAGAAACAACAAACAAATATCAACAACGTATAAAATACAGTTTTAACTTATGAATTGACGCAAAGGTTATTAATTTTGTTAACAGATTATGTATATTTACTTACTTTTCTTACTGTCTGACGTTACAGCAGTTAGTTCAAGCTCAGGTCTAATGATATACTGGCTACACTGCAAACCACTTGCCAGCGACCTTCGAAACTTCGCCAGACTTTGGACAATGCTCTGCCATCTATGACCACATGTTCAAAATAAGTGTAGAGAATCTATCTTGTTCCGTGACAAATGAAATGTTTGGTATCACGGAATTAGGTATATCACGAGATAAGGTAGGTTTACCCTAATATTATCTCCACTCCATTTTCATAACACATTTTGAACAATATTTACATTTTCAGATTACAAAATGACTGTTTATTTTTAAGCCCATGTGAAGTCCTTATGGATCCCCTTTCGCTTTAATAACATCTTCAACTCTACCTGACATACTCTCAATCACTACTGTTATAATAACCCGTTTAGGCATTTCTTTTTCCACCATAACCCAATCCGGCTCAAATCCGGAGAATTTCCGGTTCAAGGCAAAAGTGTGAAATTATTCTAACAGAAAGGTTTTCACTCTTAACAGTGTCCTAAGGTACCCCATAATCCATAATTACTTTTTCTAAACTGACAATGTAAATATTGTTCAAAATTTACTTTAAAAATGTAGTAGAGACAATGCAGTTGTATTTTCAAACTTAAAATGTCAAGGTATATGGAATTAAATTAAACTATTTTAAAAATTGTAGGTGATTATATTAATGTAGCCAGGTGTTGTACTCGTATCACGTACCATAGAGTCACTCTTTAAATGAAACTTCCTACTGAAGGATGCACTGGAAGGAATGATGAACGGAAGAAAAGTTCGTGGCAGAAGAAATCAGATGATAGACAACATTAAGATATATGGATTGTATGCTGAGATTAAGAGAAAATCACAGAATAGGGAAGGAAAAATCTGGGTTTGCACTTGCCCTTGGGCAGAAAACTATGAAGAAATAAATTAGCATATATTTCCAAAATTAATTTCATATTTTGGCAGAATTTTCTGACATTCTGCAGGTTCTTTAGGAATTACAATGACCTTCTGTGATGTCACAAATCTCTAATTTATTTTAGTGAACTGTAAATACTGCTGGGGCATTTTTTCTGTTAAGAATTATTATTATTATTTCTTCATTGTACCTGGTTTTTCCCTTCGCTTGCACATATTTAACCTCAGGTTCACACTTCAACCGCTCCACGAAAGAACACAGAGCAGTCGGTTGCTCTCGGATCTCTAATTTATTTTAGTGAACTGTAAATACTGCTGGGGAATTTTTTCTGTTAAGAATGAAGTTTATTATTATTATTATTATCATCATTATTATAATAATAATAATAATAATAATAATAATAATAATAATAATTATTATTATTATTATTATTATTATTATTATTATTATTATTATTATTTCTTCATTGTACCTGGTTTTTCCCTTCGCTTGCACATATTTAACCTCAGGTTCACACTTCAACCGCTCCACGAAACAACACAGAGCAGTCGGTTGCTCTCGGATCCGACCGGAGCTCGTCGGTCAGGAAGTCTCACGAGGCACGCGGGCGGCGCGCTCCGACACGTGCTTCAGTCCGCGTGCAGGCGCCGTGATGCCTGCATCGCGTGCGACCCTTGCGTACTGATCCCTGCATTGCGTGCGTGCGATCTCTCTGCGTACTTTTCGACCTGCTTCTCCCCAATTTCTCACATCAACTCAGCATTATTAGATTTCACTGAAACGTTTTTCTTCAAAGCATTACGAGGTTTTGTTTAAGAGCGATCTACTAATTTTCCGTCTCTAAATATCAATTAAATCATCCCCCGGGGGTATTCTGGTTATTATGCCTGACTCTAAACCCAAGTATTTTATGACATCCAAGTCCTCATATCTATTGCGTAGTACACTTATACAGGTGGAAGTGAAATAAACTTGCAGATTTTCATAGCGAATAGTTCATGTTGTATGTAATAGAAAAACTGTAATGTTATATTCAACTGGAGATATGTATTTATTTAAACTGCAAGTGGGCAAGCACCCGGTGGCAGTGGTATACACAATATAAATTACAATACACAATACAATTATACAAATACACAATATAATTATACAAAACAATTAGATCCACAATACAATTAGAATACACAATACAATTATACACAATAATTACAATTAACAGTAATACATAAAATAACCTAATTAATAAGTGAACGTAATTTTACATTACAACCTACATATGTATAGGGCCTACATAAGTTTCACATTGGTACTGACGATAATCTTTCACTTTACTCTCATCTCACTCACTGTGCTGGCACTATGACACATTTCACTGACACTATATAACACATTTCACTGACACTATAAATTATCACTGATCGGAACTATTCACTGCACTGTAAAACCATAACTTCACTGACTCTCCACGCTTCACTGATACATTTCAAATAAGACAAACAATTTACACCCTTATTCATACTTATAAACAGAACTACATTCAAACTAAACATTTCTAGTCTAAGATCCTCTTACAAGCTTTTATAAATAGTTTACAATTCAAACCAAGGGAGTAACTCGTCAGGCTAAATAAATACATGTAACCTTAAAAAATAAATGTCACCTTAATTTTAATTTACACTTTATACACAATTTCTTAAGTTATTCTTGAATCTCCTTAAGGAAGGACAGCCCTCAAAGACCGCTGCAGGTAGATCATTCCAATCATTTATAGTTATATTTAAAAATGAGAATTTACCTACATCCGTTTTCTGTTTCCTGTATTTGATTTTAAAATCAGCATGTCTGTATTACTACCCAATTTCCTCATTCCACTACTTTTTAAGTTAATAAACAGATCATCTATCATTATCATGTTTTTTTCTTTAAATCGTTCCTTTCCTTCATAAAATCGTTCGTAAAATAATTTCTCCTAATCTGTACCAGCTCTCGTGAACCAGCTTCCATCGGAGGCCTTGGATCTTGACAGCATCCTTCTGATGTCGAATTACACTCTTCCCTCGAGGGTTCCTGGTGGTTCCGTTTTTCCCTGCTATCCCTCAGATCATGAGTATCGTCCATTGGTCATCGACCTCAGGTAACAGCTGCTTCCTTGTTTATCCATTCGCATTTTTTCTAATTATACTGGACTGCTGACTAGTGTGTCTATCATCCAAAAAAAATCCATAGCGCTACAGCCCATGAAGGGCCAAGACAGATCAGCCGGCTGCTGGCCTCACGTCCACATGCCGAAGCAGAGGTGGACAATCATCCAACCAGAATGGAGGTATCGTGTGGTTAGCACGATGATCCCCCCAGCCGTTATGGCTGGTTTGCTGAACCGGATTTTCTCTACCTATCGTAGCTCTCCAAGTGCATCACGATGCTGGGTCGGCAGCGGTCCCATACACTGGCCGAAATTTCATGAAAAAATTTCTTCCCCCATGAGGATTCGAATCAGCGCGTATTCCGTAACGCGAGTCCTAGGCAGGACCACGACGCCACGGCGAGGGACAGTGTAGGCTTATCATCGTCCATGAATATTTCGGATTAAAATCCGACCAAAAAAGATAGATATTCAGAATGAAAGAAGACCGAAGTACTGCGTCCTTCATTATGAAAGTAAATGAAGGTCCTATGTCACAATTGGTGATTGATTTTGTAAAGATATGCATAAACACAACTGTGATACTATCCGGTCACGGTACCCAATTTAAATTACAGAAAGCTCTATTAGCAACTCTGTAGTATTAGGCCTACCTAAAAGTCGGAACGAATAAAAATTCGGTAATTTACCATAAAACGTCGGTACTATGACGTTATCAGTGATGTATTGGTGTAGTACTTAGGTCTATCCGGTTTTGAGTTATTCATAGTAATTACATAACATATTTCCCTTCGCACATTCATATCAATTTTTAACCTGAATTTTCGTAAATAGCAAAGCAGAATGTTATTATCAGGCTTAGGATCCGGGACGCTTTAGCAACCAATGTACGCACAACTTGACTGTAGAGTTTCTTGAACATAGTAGATAGACATACTATGATTGTAAAGAACGATGCCAATGTGCTGAGTTATATTCTACTGTTAGTAAACAGTGCGTATACCAACTGGCTCCGCAGTAGAAGTGGCAAGCAGAACGCGGAGACTAGAGGAGTTGTGTTGGTATCGTTCAGGTAGAGTCAATGACCTTGGCAGCAATGAATGGTTGAGAGTGGGAGGGAACAAGAGAGGAGACGGTGACGGTGGAAATGAAGTAGGATACATACCTAACAAGTTTCCATGTCTCTCGGCCACGTTGAAGGCGCTAGCGTTACAATGAACAACCATGTAGTACATACTTGCAACTAGTTCGAAAAATCTGTTCACTATGAATTAAAAATGCGCTGTCATGGCCTGAGTTCGTTTCATAGGGAGAGACGGAAGAATACTGCACCTCTGATCACGAACCAGGTTGTACACTAAAGCACAGGTAAACAAAACTCACAGCGCCACCTCACTCCATCTGTACTTCGTTGCACTGTCACTTCACTTCATTCTTAAGTTGTCTCGGAACCTAAGCCTGATTATTATAAATTACAGTATTGTAGATGAAATCTATGTCTTGAGAGTTTGTTCGAACTTAATGAAATATCAATTTAAAAGAAGGGGTACCGTTTAAAATACTTAAAATTCTTGTGTATGTAATTCAGAAAAAAAAAAAAAAATCAGAGTGTTGTTAGAATGAACAGTAAAATTTTCCTTCTGTGCTTATTATAAATTATAGTCACAGAAAAAAAAAAGAACTAAGACAGGACCATGATAGCTGACAGAATTGCTAAGAAACTTGTAAAACGTAGGAAGAGAAAATAGTATGTTTTATCATCGTTTTTCTTGAGAATTATGTCGCCAGATTTTTTGCTCATTAATCTGATTTCAATTGTTGATATTCTGGGCAAATCTTGTTTCCTGATGTTTCAAGTCTTAGTACCATACAGGAATGTTGGTTTTAAACAATATGTTGCATATATTTAGTACGAGTAGGCCTATGTGTACACATTCAAGTTTAAAAACTTAAATAGTGACGTGAATAACTTGTACAAAGTCTGTGATTTTACTATATACATATAGGCTATGTGCCTATAACTTATATAATATTCTTTTCAGTTTAATATAAATTACTATACCGAAGATATTTGTTAGTGTACCAAAAATGTCATAATACTGTATTATGCAACGATCCTATAATGGTAATAATTTAAGACGTGAGTGCGGTATGTTTGTGAAACGAGCGTAAGCGAGTCTCTTAATTTTCATACGAGCGTCTTATTTGCTATTATAATCAAGATGCATACGACTGATTTGTTCGATTGTAATTAAATGTCTGAGTTTTGAGTTTTTATAAATATCTGACTTTGTCACTTTAATGGTAATGTAATGGTGAACTTGCGTGTATTTTCCGCGTGTTCCAACAGATGACACGAGTGTGAGTGTTTTTTCTTGTTGTTTCCGAGTATTCGAACAGATGCCAGGCGTGTGCGACGCATTTTTTAATTTTTACTGGCCTTGGTATGGCGATTTTAACCTCAAAGCAACACACATTAAAACACAGAAAATTAACTCAATTTATTATAAAATTTAAATTACATGAACAGGATTTATTTTATTTCAAATACATGTTGTTGATTGTGCAATTTGTGAAATTTATCTGGGGATTGCCTCTCAGTGGAATGTTTGAAGTTGATTTAATGTTTATTTGAGTGATTCGATCACGGGATGTTGCGCGTACGATATTAATGAATATCGTACGCGCAATATCGATAGTTGGAAATCGGTAGTTGCAATAATATAGTGAATATCAGTACTTAATTTTGTCATTAAGACATAGTTACCTTACATGTAATGAACTATTATAGTACGGTAAAGCAAATAATTACAATAATTATTAAACCATTTTGTAATAAGTTTTAACAACATCACTTATTAAGCATAAGCAAGATAGATGTTCCTTCTTCTATATTACACAGAATGGAATGGCGTTAATTTATGACGATGATATTGAAGCATATCATTACTGTTAAAATAGTATAGGGCCTAATTAAAATTATTCTAACATCTATTTCTACAATCTTCATATGAAGAGCATAGTATCAAAGTTAGACAATTCCATTTTTTTGCGATTTCGACATATTGATTATGTCTCATAGAATTTTGTGTGCTGAATGCGATTCTGGAACTGTTTAGGTTCAAAACCGGACAGAACTGAGCGAAAATTGCACTTAATGGTGCGCTTTACAATCAAAATGTAGACAACTCCACTGTGGCTTGGTTTCAAATTCTGACAGTTCCTTCAGTAGCCAATGAGAAGCTCATATTCATACCACCTTTTTTCCATCACTCATTGCGAATCCAACATGGCTGATTGTTTATATAATCGGTTTGTCGACGAATAAGTACTATTTTACGTAAATTTGCTTTGAAACCGAGTTAGAAGAGACTTAGATTCAAAAGTAGACAATTTCACTTTAAATATGGCTTCGTTTGGTTTCAAAAACAGACAACTCCATGACTTAGTTTCAGAGATCGACAACAACTCCACTTTTTAAACTTAAATTTCGACCTGAATATTAGTTTCAATCACATTTTGAGACTAAAAAAATATTTCAATAACCCATGAGAATGTTTAAAAAAAATTTACGTATAACGATGACATTGGTTTCCATGGATCTAGTTTTTCGCCTCTCCTTTAAAAATCGCAAAAGTGGAGTTGTCCAACTTTGATACGAAGCTCCTCATATGTTATCGTACAAAATATATGGTCGCAGTTGTAACACACATCTCAACACGTCTGTCGTGTTATAAACATCACGAAACTATTTAACTCTCACTTCAATCTGGCCGCCCGTTCAGTTATTAAAATGAAAGTGATGAATTGATAAGTGAAGTTCGTGATTTTTATCGTATTTACTACGAATATGTGCTTCGGGGGGGGGGGGAAGTCACTATCAGAACATTTTGTTGGAATCGAATGCTCTACAGCAGGGATGTCAAAGCGCCTGTATTACGTGCTCATACTACAAGCAATACAAATCCAACAAGGTTCACTTTTCAGCAAGATAAAGCACAATCGTTATTCTTAAGGAAATGTTCTATGGGTTCTTGAGAGTATGCAGTGCAGGCGTTTTGACATCCCTGATCTACAGTTATAATACAAACTACATCACAAGAAACTAGCCACCGGCGTATCTCAGGCGTTTTGACATCCCTGATCTATAGTTATAATACAAACTACATCACAAGAAACTAGCCACCGGCGTATCTCAGGCGTTAGAGCGTTTGCCTGCTGATCCAGAGTTGCTGTGGGTTCGATTCCTTCTTGCGCTGATTACCTGGTTGGGTTTTTTTCGAGGTTTTTCCTAATCGTTAGGCGAATGTCAGGTAATCTATGGCGAGGAGAATCCTCAGCTTCATCTCGCTATCACCAATTCCATCGACGCTAAATAACCCGGTAGATAATAGAGCGTAGTTGAATAACCAGCTATAAAGCTTACATTCCAAGTAATTTTGTTTTCCTCCGACGCTTCATCATTTCAAACAAATGCATTAGGTCTCATTCAACTCTGTACAGCATATAAAATGTTTCGTCAGTCCCTATAAACTACTTTCTACACGTTTCATATTTTATTTTCTCTTATGTAATGTCTCGAAGTTTCCGTCAGTGAAGGGGACGTTTCCTTCCATGTTGCAACACTGTCTCAAGTCCTAGTTCAACATTAGTGTAGCGGATCACACGAGTTCCTAACAATGGGCCACATGTTGAACGATTAACAGAGTTTAAATCAATACGTAATTTCACAGTTGTTACAACACAAGCAACCCCTAATGAAGGGAGGAAAGAGATCGAGAAAGAGAGGGGGAGATGAACGCCAATGTTTCTGTAGAATGTAGAATGACCGTTTAACTCCATACTCTGCAGTCCGAGTAGCGTGGAATATCGATCGGCGTGAAAGGAAGTCTGAAAAGAGCGACATTGAAGGAGTATGACACATCAACGTTTTCCTACAAAAATAACACTAATAGTAATATAATAATAATAATAATAATAATAATAATAATAATAATAATAATACTTACAAATGACTTAGAAAACCCGGAGGTTCATTGCCGCCCTCTCATAAGCGCGCCATCGGTCCTTGTCCTGACCAAGATTAATCCAGTCCCTAGTATTATATCCCACCTTCCTCAAATCCATTTTAATAGTATCCTCTGATCTACGTCTCGGCCTCCCCGAAGGCCCCATGGCCTTAACTCTGCCAGTATAAATAAAGAATTATTATTATTATTATTATTATTATTATTATTTAAAAAAAAAGGTCTATTTCTCTCAGGTCTCCCAATTAACACTCTATATGCATTTCTGGGTTCACCCATACATGCTATATGCCCTGCCTACATAGAAAGCCGGAGCCTTTGGTCGGCAACACTGTAAATAACTGTCGAGTGGAGGCCTAAAACACAAAAGCATGCGTTTGTGTTAATGTCGATTTTCATGTAAATGTTATAACATAAGTGTGTGTCGGCGAAATTATGTTCGCGTTCGTACCAAACGTTCATTGTTTATGTATTATAAACTAATTGCGTATTGGCGATAAAAACAAGACAATAAATGAAAATAAAATGATGGCAGTCTTTGGCCATTTTTACGAGTAATGATAACAAAGTAACTGACAATTCTTATAGATATTAAATATTTTATAAACTACATTTTTATAGGCTTACTTGTGGTTTGTGGTCTAGTAGAAATGTTGTTCCAGTCAAGTTTTTAGGATCTCGCCTGCTTTATGTTTGTATGAATAAACTTACTCAGTTGATTTTCAAGTTCATTGTAAACACCTATTTTGTGATCACATAAATGTTTCAATTTTGTTGAAGAATCGGAATGCCTGCTGTATGTCAGAACCATCTATAGTTTGTAGATGCACACACACTCACTGGTTCTGAAGGTTTACTTATTTTTTTTTCTAATTAGTTATAAACATGTTTCTTTTCACTTCGTATTTACAGGATTTAAAGTACACTGAGTTTACGCTAATTGGCACATACTTAATAGCTAATGATGTGTTTTGTTACATATTATGTACAAGATGTTTCTACACTCTTTAATAGAGCTTTATACTTGGCCTAACTGTGTTTACATCCTAGTGCTTCATTATATTTCGATAGTTTCCGTTGTATATATTTTTATTTTTTACATAGTTCAAATTCTTAACTTGTTTTCTGTAGTAATATTTATTTTAAATTATATTTGGAAAAGTGTATAGCAAATAATTCAAGAGAACAATATTGTTATGGTGACTGGCCAGGTTCAAACCAAAACTGGCTTCCTAGGCATCTGAAATATTTATAGAAAAGCACTACAGATACCTAATCGCATGAGAATGAAATGTAGGCTATATGATATCCTAGACCTTTCATTCAAAGTGCCATAAAGTGGCAAAACATTGTCAATTTACTAGCTACATATTGGTTAATTGATTGGAATGAGGTACTTCGAAAGTACGTTATTGCATTACTCGATTATTAATTTTTGGTACAAGTTACATTTCTTTATGTATTTATTTAGTCATCCTTGTACCATCATTAAAAAAGAAGCATGCTTTTACATTTTTCGAGTTATTTTAGTCTACTTACGCGGTATTCTGAAACTCAAATAAAATACTATTTGGGATTACGTAATAAATTACGTACATCAATACTCGGAGTCTTGACCATATACACTTACTTTTATAAAAACTAATGTCAAAAATGTACGTAGGTACATCAATATTCTGAGTCTTGATCGTATCTACTTACTTTTATAAAAAATAATGTCAAAAATGTACACGTGACAATGAAACCAAAGAACTATAATGTCAAGCCGCTTTAAGTTTTTTTTGAGAGACAGGATGATAAAAGCTTCTCAACCGAATAATGGCAGATATTTCCCATATTTATTTTGCGTTTAATTTCCTCCGGAGTCTCATTTATATTTGTTACTGTTAATCTACTCTAAAATATTTTAATTTTGCCTCCTTTTCAAAGGATAAATTTCCAATTTTTATATTCCCATTTCATACTATGTTCTGGTTGCGGGACATAATCATATCAATAATAATAATAATAATAATAATAATAATAATAATAATAATAATAATAATAATAATAATAATAATAATAATAATAATAGCAGCCTTGAAATCGCATATAGGGCAATGCTTTTCCAATGGAGGATAGCTTTTAAGTGTTCCCACATCTGAGGTATGGATTTGGAATTTTCCTGTCTGTCTTTTATAGTCACTTCACCCTAGTCCTTCATTTTGCTCGTCTTTAGAATTTGTCCTTACCATGCTTTTAATTTTTGTATTTTTCCTCTACATTTCTCTCACTGTTTTTTTTATTTTTACAGATTATGCCACCAATTACATATCCATTTCAGCCTACTTCATTTTCCCCGCTTTCACTTTACAATTCCCATAACATTACCGACTTGTAATTGTGAGCTCTACGAACATTATATTCATGGCGAAAACGACGTTGAACTGATGTTGCATTTTCAAATTTTGCAAACCATAACACGTATAATTTTGATCTTTGTCTTGCAGTATACGGCATTTTGTTCATTCAGTGGTTGCTAAATGATAATTTGCTGTCTTTTGCTCGCAAAAGCAATGATACATGGCATTGTAATAACTTTTATGACTGTTTTATCACTCTTGATAAAACTTTTACAACGATTTTATTTTATGTCTTCTCAAACTGATCACACTGTATTTAGTTAATATATACTGCAAGGATACGAACACAACAACTGTCAGTTTATAACTTACTCGTACTTACTTATAATTACATCTTTATTTTCTTCTTCTTCTTCTTCTTCTTTTCTGGCTCTGCAGCCCTTTGTGAGCTTTGGCCTCCTTCACAATTTTCCTCCACTCGTCTCTATCTTGTATCTTCCTTTTCCATCCTCTTACACCCATTCCTCCCATATCCATCTCAACGTCCTGTAACCACCTCTTTCTAGGTCTTCCTTTCTTTCTTACTCCTATAATGTGTCCATGAAGCAGGAGTTCCTTCTTGCATTCTCTCCACATGACCCAGCCATCTCAATCTCATGTCTTACTAAATCTTCTCCTTTCAGTATTTGGTCAATTTCCGCGTTTGATCTAATTCTCCATTCTCCAGCTTCAAATATGCGTCTAATAATTTTTATTTCGAATATTCTTAATGCATTTTCGTCATCTTTTATCAACACCCATGATTCTGAAGAATGTGTTACTACTAGCGTTATTAAGGTATTATATATTTTTAATATGATTGTTCTGACTTAAACTTTTGATTTTATTAGTTTAATGTTTGAAAAATAGACTTTACTTCTTATTAATATTCTATTGTTTATTTCTTCAGATATTGTTCCATTGTTATTTACTTTAACTCCCAGATACGTGGAGGTAGTAACATTTTCAAAATCATAGTTTCCTATTTTTATTGTTGTTGTTGGTTTTATGTAATCTGTCTGATCCACTTCCATCTTCATTATTTTTAAACCTTTCCCACTGATTCAATTATTGTAAACATTTCTTGTAAATCATTCATATGTCTAGGAATCAGGGCAATATCGTCAGCATATACGCATATTTGTTTAGATTTATATAAAATATTGCCAGTGATATTTAATTGTTTCAATACTCTATCAAAAATGACATCTTTATAATATTGCATTATTTCATCCCTATAACAAAATGTCACTCTGGTTATTAAAACCCTTTATTTAAGTGTTACATATACTGTAATGTAATTCAAAAGAAAATCATAAATAGGTCTATTTTCTCTGAAGATTAAATTTCTATTATTATAGGATATAGCCTACATATATTGCAATCACCATCACCATCGTGATTCATTGTTGTTGTTGTTATTATTATTATTATCATCATCATCATCATCATCATCATCATCATCATCATCATCACTTTTATCACAGTTGGTAGTAGAGCAGCTGGCTCCGGACTGGAAGATTCGGGGCTCGATCCTGAGTGATGACGGGATTTTCTAATGCCGAACTTCCAAAACGCCCCCGAGGTTCACTCAGCCGCCTATGACATTGAGAATCGAATATTTCCCGGGGGTTAAAAGGTGGTAGGATCGTTGTGCCGATCACATCACCGCATTCTACTGTTGGGGTCAAGAAAGCATGGGGCTCTACCTTCATGCCCTCCAAGGAGCTACCTTTACTTATAATTACTTTTATTATTATTATTATTATTATTATTATTATTATTATTATTATTATTATTATTATTATCATTATTACAATCAGTGCTTTTCCTGGCGCAAAGCATCAGAACGGCGTTCCGGCACTTGTTTTTTTTTTTCTATCATGGAACCGAGAAATGTGTTAAATAATTATGTTTTTAGCATAATTTTTCCTTCAATTCCTCTTAAGCCTTAAACGTCTTAAAGTTGGACCAAAAGGTGTTTAAAAAGGACAAAATTCCCGTGCACTGGACAGCAATCTATCATCAGTGGCGACTCGTGATATTTTTTGTATATAGGATATGAGACTGACGACTGGTGATCAAGACAGAAACTAATAATAATAATAATAATAATAATAATAATAATAATAATAATAGTGCATGCAAAATGAAGACAAGTAGTTCTATGTTAGTCTTTGACTCATCATTCTGGAACTGGCAATTTATTAGTAGTGAAGTTCGATTCTCCTCTTCTTTTAGTTACGAATATGGCTCCTAACCCATTGTACTGCCCGATATTTACCGACGTTTTGTCGTACGTTTGCGCAATTAATTTCTTGCTATAATTAAATTCTTCTAAACGATCAAATAAAACTTCAGATATTCTTTCGGCTGTCCTGTCATCTGAGAGCCCTGTTAATTCTTGTATTTATTATAGCTTATGTTATTTATTTTTATGTAATTTTGTTTTTTATTAATTTTGTTTTTTTATATTATATCATTTTAAATTATTTATTATTTCGTTTATTCTATTCTTTTAAAATGACCAATGAACTGCATTTAAGGGGGCTATAAGGGTACATGAAAATTCTTATTGTAGTCTCTGAGAGGGTCTCCATCACCCAGAAAGAAGGGTAGTAGTATTAGGATGCATGGATATATCCTCAAACACAGTTAAACTCAAGCCGTACCCCGCCCTCCGCACCCTGCCCTGTCCACTAACTTCACTGTTAGAAATACCGTTTTCTGTAAGATATTTGGATGTTCCTCGGAAATTATTTCTTAGCTGTGCAGTGGCGACAACTCACGACAGGAAGTGGAAGCTTAAAGGAAATTAATACGTCCGGACACATTGAAAAACAAAATCTGTACTTAAAATTTTTTCTATCCTCAGAAGCACGAAATTCAACTGTAGGATAATCCTCATATCCTTCATGGAGGAATCGCCACTGTCTATCATATCTCCGTCCGTTGTAATGTACTGTATTCTACAGAGCAGTGGTTCAATATTATTATTTAAACAGAAAGTTTAGCTGTGGACTCTGGTGAGTCTATATTTTATGTCGCGTTGAATGATTGGATGTGACAGACCGAAATGGACAGTACAATCGATACATAGGCCTACTGTATGTTAATCGAGAGCCGGAATTCCAGCTCTTATTGTGGCTGTCAGTTGCAATAAACTTCTGGAAAACTTTCCAAATGTCTCATCGCTGAAACGATCTCTTTCCTGGGCATTAAAACAGTGGTGCCAGATGTTTTCACTTTATCCAACGGGTCTTCAGGTAATCGCCACTCGACAAGCTCATTTGGAACACCTGCTGTACACCGAAACATAGAGGTATAAATGTGTGTCACGTTGAGCTGAAGAGGATCAATTTCTAACGTTGTTATATCTTTGTAATATTGCATTATCATGCATTTGGTCTAATCCCTATAAACTGTTTCTCTGGTTATTACAACTCTTCATTTAAGTGTCGCATATGAGATTCTATTTAATTAAACGTTACAACTTTCCATTTTGCACCTAAAATAAAACATTACTTCTTTAAGAATTTCATAATGGAAAGATTAGCTAACGAAACCGAAGCTTGTATGGAACTTTTTTGAGATTAATTACTAGTACTCTTTAAATTAATGGTGAAAATTTAACAGCTAAATTCTTTGGATTAATTTAAACTACTTCATTGCCAAGCATATAACAGTTGGACTTCTATATCTCTAATTACACTAGTCAACAAAATTAAACGTATTTTTTGTTAAAAAATAAATAATGAGTGATTCTTATTGCATTTTTCGTGCTGATTTCAAACCTGTTTCTTTTTATTTTTCTATGACCCAGAGTTTTTGAGTAATTATATGAAATGTATTTCAAACGTTTCTAGTATTGACAAGTTGCAAAATTTTATCTAAAATCATATTTACTTACCTAAAATGTGTCAAATACATTTTAGGCTATACTTGGCTTGAAAAACATCTCTTTTGAGTGTCGAGCAGCAGTCTGCCAGAATATTTGGGCTCCATTTTTCCTGATAGAGCATTTCCATTTCAGAAAAATCCTGATGAAAACGCTCCCTACATTTGTCGCTCACTACCCGAAGGTTTTGAGGAAAGAAAAAAATAGATGAGAATTCAAGAAGTTATTTAGAGAGACATATTATACCCGATCACGTTATAGTTCTGAATCACTTCGCTGACAAATTCTCTGTAATCTTGTGATCTGTGCTTCCAAGAAAGTAACAGTCTATTGAATGATTCTTAGGTTCCCGCATATCATTGGAACTGGAAAAGGCATATGACGGGATCCTTTTAGCCAACCAGTTTATTGAATTACATGGATCACAACAGATTTTAGGGGCCCAGTTCCTGTCCTCATGTATTTTGTAATCAAAGTAACAGTTTTAAATCTCTTTTAACTCGTGTAGTAAAATTGTGCTTGTGTGCTTTCAAAGTTAACTAACCATAAACGTAACAAAAATTGTTTATGTGATTTACACAATAGTTCGGATATGTTTCGCTTTATAAGATACTTTTACCGCACTTAAAATTAGGACAAAGAAAACACGGGTTATGAAACTTGTTTCGTGAATGTAAGTTCCAATTGAACTGAGAATTAATACTAACTCTGGCAGTCTCATGAGGAATAAAATTTATTTTTATGAAGTCTGACTTCACAGACAACAATGATCTAAAGTTATAACTCAGTTGTTAAAGAATTGAAATAAAATATTCAAAATATTTTCTTTCCATTAGCATGTTAAGGACTGTATATAGCAATAAAAAGAAGTCAATTTTTCTGGGGGGGGGGGGAAAGGTGGGTGGTAGAAAAATTCTGACTATTTTTGGAATCACCAGATGAAATTACATATTAAGCAGTAGAAATTGTACATTTAACAAAATCACTGTTGACTAGCATTATCAATATCTAGAAGTAATTTTAATCTCATGGTAGTAACGTATGTTATTTTTCTATAAAAATATTGAGTAACTCTAAGTCGAATTTCAGGTGGGCAAAATGGTAATGATAAGGCAATAAGTGAAAGTGAAGGCGGGATAAGTAAGTGAAGGAGCAGGAGAAGTGAATAAGAAGGTAAGGACGGAAACACAGCAGTGATGAACAGATCAGAAAGAGCCGACATAGTGACATGTAAATACATTGAGAGTAGAATTTTAGGTGTATTTAAAGAATCATCTATGAAAATTTCGATGTTGATAAGTGGGAGAATAGGGGCATAAGAAATAAGCGAGAATCAAGTGGAGGATGTCGACCCAGGGGAAGGGAATATAGGTACTTAGTGAGGATCATGATGAATTGATATATAGGCTGATTCACGAGTAATAATAGGCGCTTTACGAGTCAGTTCTATAGTCCATTTTAAGCCTAAAATGTCACATGAACATGGGTCTTATTATCGACTGTAAAGGAGTTACAGCTGATTGAATTCTACGAAAGTAGCAGTGGTTTTGAGCAGAACTAGAAATTGAGTACCTCCGTGGAATAAGTTTGAATGTAACACTTGGGCAACATGTTACATCCAACCTTTGTCTACGGAGATATTCAATTGTTCACTTATAAGCTTACACAGAAATATTAATTTAAAATATCGGTACTGCATTAATCATAAAATAAATATAGCCTACCTTAGTTTCGAAGCAGGTTTTCAAATATCCTTCCCTCCACTTTAATGCACTTGACCGCACAGATGTGAATGGCGCTTAGCGTTCGGTACCTCGACATGGCTGTCCCTGATGAGCGCAGCTGATAATCACCAGACCTATCTCCCCCTTCTGCCCCGTACTTCACGTCACATCGTAACCCTCCTTTTAGTTTACATTTCAATGTTTGTATTACGATGCAAGTAACTAATAATAATCAGACCCATGTTCATAATATGATATTTTATGCTCAAAATGGTCTATAGAACTGATTCCTAAAGAGTGCGTCATTAGTAGTGCAACCCAAAGCATAAAAAGCATAACAGCACTTTAGACATATAGTTGCTATCCCAAACATGTAATATCGTGTAATATAAACTGAGGACAGAACTTAGTGCCTTTTTCTAGGAATAAGATCTATCATACTTTTTTCTATCAATACAATTAAATATCAGGGTACAAAACTGCAGTGAATATACAAAATAGGATCTACTATTGCAGTAAGATGGGAAATGACGTTAAGATATCTTCGACATTATCTTTCAGAGGAAATTTCTTTGAAAATTAATGTCGAAGTTCGTTTGTGTTGACTATTTCACTTTTACTACGTCATACTACTCTTGACTAATAAAACGGTACGAAACACGTATTTCAACAGATCATGGCTGCTTATCCTACAATTTTATCACCTCCCTAGCATATGCTTTTATCATCTCCCTAGCATTTGTTTTTATCACCTCCCTAGCATTTGTTTCTTTGTGTATCAACATTGTACTTTCAGTAATTGCACCTTTTAAAATGATTCATGATTATTTCATCGTCCTTAATTGAAACTTTTCTATCATTTATTTTGTTTATATTATTTAGGTTATGTTATAGCAGAAAGAATGCAAGCACCAAATGCATCTTTTCCTTCGTTGTCGAATGAAAATTGCACAGAATGGAAGAAAAGGAGAAAGTGTCATCTTTGTGCAAAATAAAAGACAACAAAAGTTAAATGAAGTGTGTTAAATGTAATAAATTTACGTGCATGGATCATCTTACATACAGTGTAAAAGCTACATGTAATAAATTGTAAACAATGCATTGTGTGATTATCATAATTTAAATTTGAACATTTTGTATTCACTATGAGAGAAAAATAATAATAATTGTTAATTTCAATAATACGAATAGAGCATGTAATTTCAATATAGAATAATTTCAATTATTTTCTTCTGATGGTGTGCATGGTGGTATGTCGGCCAAAAAACCAAAGAGGCAAGAAAAATACCAGATACCCAACATTAAGCACGTTGGTTGTAGCATCATGGTCTGGGGATGTTTTTTAGAAGTGGAGTTGGTTCTCTAGTCCAAATAGAAGGGAATATGGATCGTTTCTTGTATAGTGGCATTTTAGAAAAAAAATGGTTCCACATGGATGGAAAAATATACCACATAAATGGATTTTTCAGCAGGACAATGATCCAAAATACGCTTCCGGCCATTAAAAAAATTCTTTGCAGATTAAAAAATCAAACTTTTGGATTGGCCAAGCCAGAGTCCGGATCTTAATCCTACTGAACATTTCTGGGGAGAATTGGATCGACGTGTTCGTCGTAGAAGTTACTCAAATAAGGATCAGTTCTTGCTGCCTTATTGGAAGAATGGTCACAACTTCCACACGAGCGACTGCAAAATCTTGTGGATTCAATGCCAGGCAGATGAGCTGCTGTGATCAAAGCTCGGGGTTATGCAACGAAATACTGATTTATTTTCTTAGAGTCCAGAACATTTTTGCTTTATTATTACATACTTGTACTTACAAATTACTTTTGATCCAGAATAATTTTCAATTATTTTGTAGGCAAGACAACTCTGTTTAAATTAAATGTATTTTCGTACTAAATGGATTAGAATTACATACTTTTCAGTTATCCACTGGCATTTGTTTTCCATTCAATACTTATCTTTATGTAATTGTGATATTTGCTTTCTACAAAACACTTTTGAGCGCTACCGTATGACTACTTCAAGTATAAAAATGGAAAACTCCTTGTCATCAACGATAGTGAGTTAAATACAGTGTGCTTTGCAACTGAAACTAATCTAAGATTATTTTGTGAGTATAACAATAGTTCTGTCGAGAATACATTTGGTTACTGCTGTAATTTTTTGTCAGTT
Organism: Periplaneta americana; assembly: GCF_040183065.1. NCBI lineage: Eukaryota > Metazoa > Arthropoda > Insecta > Blattodea > Blattidae > Periplaneta > Periplaneta americana. Next base: position 94,325,429 of record NC_091117.1, read on the forward strand.
ATTTACAATTTATTCATATTGCAAGAATTGATCAATGATTTTTTTAATATAAGATGGGAAGGGAGAGGCAGGACTAACCTGAAACTAAACCTGTGCGCGCAATTGGCATGATGCCCAAACTGCTTGCCGCTTTTAGTTCATTACATTAGAACAGGTAGAAGTGACTCTATTTTAGATTAGCCTAGTATAGACTACAGCTGTTGAAGTCGGCATCTTGAGAAGAATAGAGCATTGCGAAATTTGAAATATATGTAAAGCGATGTTTAAATAGATGAAATATGTCACAGAAAAGATATTACACTTCTAATTTCCACATTCGTATTTAATTTGATTTGATTGGTTGGTTTCTTTCGAGGATTTCCTCAGCAGTGGGGCGGATACCGAGTGGTCTATGGCGAGTCATCGGCCTCACCTCACCTCATCCCCGTTTGGTCTGATTACCTGGTTGGTTTTTCCGAGGGCTTTTCTCAACCATAAGGCAAATGCCACGTAATCTGTTGACGAATCCTCGGTCTCATCTAACAACATCTTGCCAAAAAATAGTAATCGTGTAAAATTTTGATTTGTTCCGCATCTTAAAGCTTCATTGCTAATGTAACACCTATGGAAAACAGTAAATGAAATGGAAATTAAGAAATCAAGAATCTGTGTATACAAGGTTAAATTACGAAAACATAAACAACTTCAGTTTTGGACGAATCTATTAAATCGCCATAAATATATTCTTGTGACAAGTATGTTCTCTAAATAATTTGGAACAATTTTCGAGAACGAAAAAACCTAAAGTTAAGTAAGTTGCCTCTTTTTATTAAAAAAAAAGTGGGGGTGTTCACAAAGGTCTTACCACCTCGAAAGAATTGAGATTCGACCACGAGATTCAGTGGCTACATATGCTCCATCCACATTGACTCACTTCTATCATCGATGGATTTACTGGAAATGACCCCTTGGTTATATAAGTCTTCATTTTGGCTACTGAGAAGTTTTTCATCTTAGAAATCATCTCGTCGTAGCTCTGGAAATGCCTGCTACGGAGTGGATTCTTCATGGGAGGAAAGGGCAAGAAGTCACTAGGTGCCAGGTCAGGCAAGTATGAAGGTTGAGACAGACTTTTACAACCTGAACGAACTGCATATGTCACTGTCTGTTGGGCGGAATAAGCACACATCCTTGCTCAGCTTTCCGCGGATTCTTGCCTCGTTAGACTCCCGTAATCTCGTTAGAAGATCTGGCTAATAATTTCCGGCGATTGCTTGGCTCTTATGGGCGTAATTGTCGCAGGAGCACACCATGGGAATCCTAAAAAATACTCAGCACAATCTTTTGTGATGACAGCTCCGTCTTCGACATTTTCGGGGGTGGGGCGCTTCCTCTGTTTGCTCTGTTCATTTGTCTCTGGGTCGTAGTGGTAAACCCAGCAATCATCGATTGTGATCAGACGTTCAAAAATCATCAGGGTCTGCTTGGAACAGGTGCAACATTTCCGCTTCTGGTTCCACTGTCTCTTCAGTTTGCTTTAAATGCTTTAGCGGCGATCAAAGGTACTGAACGTAGGAATTTTTAAATGTACCAATACTACAAAGAAGTGTGCTTGCTTGCAACAACAAAAGTTCTATGCTTGTATATTTTTTTAATATCGATAATAACGTCATGAACGTCTCTCATAACCAGGGAACGGATTTATATGGACTAAAAATATATGAAATATGTAAATATATATGTAGTTATTTTTACCAAAATATGGAATTAAATATGGATTTTTACCAAAATATGGAATTAAATATGGACTTAAAATTATAAAAAAATGACTATGTACGTTAAATATTGGTACATTTTAATCAAACTAAACAAAAAATATAATGGACGTACCTTATCTTCCAATGTAGTTTCAACAAAACACAATTTTTATTGTCTGTTACCATAACAATAGGTTACAAACATTTCTTTCAAGTGCTGAAAAGTGAATCTTCTTCTATTGTCTCTGAGGATAGATTTATACTGACTAAAAGAGCGTTCGACGTCACAAGAAGTAACTGGTACATAATTCAATTTCATAATGTCTGCTGGGGATAAGTCCAAGTTAATCTTCACTGTTGATTCACCACTCATCACAGCAACAACCTTTTGTAGTTCTTCATATCCAGGGTTTTTTGAAAGTACAGTGTCCACCTTAGCTCTTACTGCATCTGCAACTTTACCTCTACCACGATTCAGTTGTTCCACAGTACTATTTATAATTTCAAAACTTTCAGATAGTGAAAGGTGCCTATTTTGGAGACTTTTGAGCGTTTTTATGATGCATGAAAATGTATGCTGAATGTGAGCTAAGTCATTCTTCACACTTATGTCACAGGTAACTGTTTTCGCAGTATCAATTGAGACTGCATCTTCAGAGTCCAATGCAAGGAGAACATTGTTAATAGAGTCTATATGTTCGGCATAATATTCAACTGCTTCTAGCCATGTACCCCATCTAGTTAAAATTGGCTTTGGTGGCAATGGAATTTCAGGGTACATTTCTTTCAACACGTTAACTCTACTGGGAGCTTTGAGAAATACTTTTTTCACTGATGAAATCAACAAATCTACTTTAGGGAAATTGTCTCTGACCACTTCTGCCACACGATGAAATGCATGCGCCACACAAGTAAAATGAGTCAATTTAGGATATACAACAGATAATGCTTGTCCAGCTTTGACCATATAAGGGGCAGCATCGCTAATAAAGAATAACACATTATCGTACATAATACCCTTTGGCCACAGGATACCCATAGCTTCGTTGAACAGTTTAACTATAGTTTTGTTATTGCACTTTTCTAGAACATCACAATGTAAAAGAATTCGTTCAGAATATTGTTCACTTAACAAACCGATAACTACATTACCAACAAGTCTACCTTCTTTGTCGGGAGTCTCATCAATGGAAACCCAAATTGAACTATCTTTAATTTCATCTCTTATCTTCTGTATTGTCTCATCGTAGATGGATGGAGCATACGTCTTCCTAAGTGTTGACTCATCCGGGATTGTATGTTGAGTATATTTTTCAAGGAATTCCCTGAAGACCTTATTCTTTAGTTTGTAGAGAGGAATATCAGCAGAGATGAGAGAACGGCACAGGTCGATGTTAAACTCAGATCTTACATTCGATGTTGTTGGTTGTGTTAAAAACAATTGTCTCTGCTTGGAATTTAGTTGTTTGTTGGCCTGATGTTTACTAGTTGTAATGTGTTGTTGCACCAGGAACTTTTGTGTAGATGATACTGCACACTGACACAAATTACAAAATAATATTTTATTGTCAGTTGATAAACCATCTTCTTTAAATTCTGAAATGTAACTTGTTAGTTTTGATTTTAAATTGACTGAATGACGTACTTTTGGCATATTTACCGTCTTTATAGTATGATTTACAAAACTGAACCTATGTGTACTCTGACTGGCATTTAACTGTTGAGCTGCACAACTGAAGTCTGTTAAAAATTTTAAATTAAATTAATACAGTTTTGTAACTTACTTTCCCATTGTTGATAGGACTGCTAATTTTCAAATAACTCTGATGTTAAAGGGATTACTGAACATGTGTTTAAATCTCTATTGTTGAAATGTATTTTTAAAAGTTAATGGAATTTTGTTTTGTTTTATTGTTAAACCTAATATAATATGGACTGTTTTATATGAAATATGGAAAATATATGGAAATTAACGAAAATATGTACTAAACTCTAAAATATGGAAAAATATGGAAAATAAAAGTAGGATTTTTCAACCCTACACATTGTGAAACATAAAGATAATGCAAAATATAAATTATATTAGCTTTATAAGTAAATATGTATTTACATATAAATCCTTTCCCTGCTCATAACTCATATTACGAGAATCCAACAGAATTGTTGATAATACAATGATAGGAGAAATACCTCTCATTGATATATATTTCTATTATCACGCAGTACATCTCGCTTGACGATTGTCAGAGGAATAAAAAATTGGTTGTATGCATCTGAAATTTTGAAGTCTGATTAATGTAATATGTAGCTAATAGGCGATGTATGCAATGGAGAGGGAAAGGAACTGGCCACCCTAACTCATTATCTCCTGGCCTAGTTGCCTCATAAGTGATGCCTTGTTGGTAACATTTTTGAGGTTCAGATCTGTCTTCGAACAGTTGACTTAACAACAATATATTAGAAACATCTTTATATGAATTTTTTTTCATTTTAATTTAATTTATTTAACTAGCTAGCTAGCAATTGAGTACAAATTAAAATTATAGAACAAAAATGTTTCTAGCCACTACCGTAATAGCCAGGCTCGTGTACGGTGTGGTCTTAGCCAATAATAATAATAATCCGTAGCGCTACAGCCCGTGGAGGGCCTAGACCGACTAGCCGGTTGCTGGCCTCACGCCTACATGCCGAAGCAGAGGTGGACGATCATCCAACCAGAATGGAGGTATCGTGTGGTTAGAAAGATGATTCCCCCAGCCGTTATAGCTGGCATTCGCAACCGGATTTCGCTACCTAGCGTAGCTCCCCAAGTGCATCACGATGCTCGGTGGGCACCGGTCCCATACACTGGCCGAAATTTCATGAGAATTTCTTCCCCCATGAGGATTCGAACCAGCGAGCATTCCGTAACGCGAGTCCTGGGCAGGATGCCTTAGACCACGACGCCACGGCGCCTTAGCCAATAATATAACCTAAAATTTACAAAGACAGTTTACTGAATACAGCAAGTAACTTAATTCAAATCAATAAATAACACAGAAGAGCAAAAAAACAAGAAAAAGAAAAAGAGAGAAAAACACGTTTAATATAAATTGACAATCAGATAGAAGCCAGTGATATTCAATAAAAACATGAATATAGTCGACAGAAATAGAAGGTAAAAAATACACACATTTGTTAATATTATTTATATTGAATAATTTTATAAATTTCTTTTTTAAAAGCTTGAATTTTAAAATATTCCAAATTTAGAAAATGGTCTGTACTTTTATTATAAAGACTTTGGTCGAAACTAGCACCATGTTTAAGAGCTGCACTTGTATGTCATTTAGGCTCAATTAATGGAAAAATAGACTTTTGTCTTCGAGTACGATATTCATGTCGATTAAATTTATGTTTTATTTGATTTCTGTGGTAGTAAGTTAGTAAACTATATTTTATAAATATCTTCAATATTTAATACATTAAAATCTGTATAAATTAAATTTGTTAGGTAATCCATATTTTTGATTAGACAAATTTTTATTAATCTTCTGTGTAATAAAATTAATGGATTAAGTACAGATGATGCTACTCCATCCCAATTTATTATACCATATTGTATTAATGATTGTACTAAAGCTAAAAATTTTATTCTCAATGCCTCCTTAGTGAAAAAATTTCGAAGTATTATGAATTTATAAATTATCTTTCTTATACTTGTACAGATAAAATCAATTTGTTTATCCCAACGTAAGTGCTGATCTATAATAATTTCTAATCATTTGACTTATGTGGAAGGTGCTACATGTGAGCAGTTACAATAATTATTTGTTAATTCATTACATGAAGTATTATGTACAGGGACATCACTTTATTTTTACCAACATTTTTAACATTAACCTGGCTATACTCGGAAACACTGTTGCCCCCTTCCATTACAGGAGTTTGATGTTACTACTGCAATATGTAAACAAATCATTTTACTAGGTATAGGAGGAGAGAAAAGTAGTGTATCCATTTATGTTGTAGGGAAATACGATATTACGATTTTCAGTTTGATCATCAACTTTTACGAAATTTATCAAAATACAGTAGAGTAGTAACTTTTTTTTTTCAAAAAACTCAACTTTTCAGGCGGCTATGTTCGTTATGTAATGTCTACTTTATTTAGCATATTAATTATTGATGTTGACATACAATATAGAGAGTGCATTTAAATTGAGGGGGTCATAAGTAAAGGGCTTTAAGTGCACTTAAGTTACTTTTGAGAAAATGGAGTTTAAATATTTAAGCTTTCGTAAAATCGGTGAAATTTTTATTTACATTTTAATGTGTGATGCGATTAAAATATCCCTTTGCCACTAAAATTTTAGATACTTTTGCTTACACTGCATGCACTTAACTCATGTTATTGCAAATGTCACTAGCATTCCTTTGCTTCTAGCCACCTCAATTCAAAAAAAGCTAATCTGAATTTTTAAACAAGTTGCTGAAAATGGTTGCCGTTCATTACAATGTAGGCTTCAATTCAGTACGCATATTATTAAAAACATTTTGAAGCATATTCTCTGAAATTGAATTTATCGTTTCTTGAATATAATGTTTTGGTACGATATTATTAATATAGGTTCTTTCTTCTATAGAAAACGCAATCATATTTATAAAACACACTATACACTGCAGTGTTTACTTCACTGCTTGAAGACTTCGAATGCAACAGCGGCCGTAAGTTTGTGTGTCTGACGGGAGCAAGGACATTAGTGAAGGGGTGAGAGTGAAGTACATTCAGAAATGAAGGTACAATAAAAATGCAAGTAAAAATAAAATGATGTCCCTGTATTACTAAGTGATAATTATTCATAGGTGGAGGTAAACCTTTGTTAAAGAAAATGGAATATAGGTAGTTTTATTAGTATTTAAGGACAGGAGATTAGAGTCAAGCCAATTTTTCACTACGTTAATTCTATTGCTAGTATTTAAATAAGTGTTATCCCAATTTTACCCATTAAATGTTAGTACAATATGATCTACAAAAGAAAAAAAATATTACCACCATATTTCTTTAGATCACTTTTCAACAAATTATTAATATATATTATAAATAAAATTGACCCTAATACTGGATCTTGTGAAATTCCAATATCAATAAATTTATAATTGTTATTATAATTAATTAATTATATTAATTGATAAAATATTTTTATAAAATAATGAACTGCGTTACCATAGAAATTATATTAGACCTATACAGTGCTTAAAGAGATTGTGAACATATTCATAGTTATGTCTCTATAGTCTCTATAATCAGACTGAAATACAATTTATGTTACTGCCATCTTCTCTATAAGTTACTCTCATAACACATTACAAGTGTTTGCTCCAACTTCGTGATAGTACTAAGTCTGCCTCCTCGCTAAACTTTAAGTAGAGATGGCTTTCAGCAATTCGTAGCTTTTCGAGGCCTCCACTAGCCGAAATACATGGACGTGTTTTCAGAAGTACAATAATAAATCCTGAGAGAAACAATTTAAAAGTTGGTAAGAAGAGGGTAGAACGCTCTAACATACAGTGGTGATCGAATGAATATAGTCTTGCTCGTTGTGTAAGAGATCAGAAAGAAAGAAACGTATTCCTTATCACGATCCTGCGTTGTTCTTTTTCTTCCAAGGAATGAAATAGATGTGTTTCATGGCCTCTGAAGATGGCAAACAAACTCTTGGAATTGTCAATAAAAAAAAAAAAGATAACTCGTTCAGATTTCTTGAATGCAAAGTTATATCGTCATATATTCCATTAATTTTGTGAACTTTATTGCGCAATACGCTTCTAAGAAACCGTAGGTAGATTGCAACAGAAAGGAAATAACTTGAACTCACCAGTATGACGGCAGTAAAAATATTGATAGTTTATGATGTTAGGTTTATAGTTATTTTTAAAGAGTGTTGGAATACTGTAATTCCAGTGTAACCTGTTACGTTAATGATCACGTAAGTGCCATACATGTAGTAAATGACTAATAGAGAATGGCCTCCGTGATCACGTGCTTTTTAATTATTCTTCCTCTCATTTCCCCTTCTTTTATTATGTAATTTCCTAAATATCGATATAACTTATCTCCATTATCTAATTACACTGGTTAACAGCCATTTTGCATCTGGTGTGTGATACATCAAGTCATATCAAATTTTGCTTGTAGAATCCGAAATGACCTTCGGAAATGCTATATCACATAAGGGTTTTAAGATATTTTAGATTTTATATGCATTAAAAAAATATTTACATTGTTTGTGTTGTCATTTTTCAGAGATATTGTATAATGAATGAGGACTGCGATGGTTAAATTTTTTATTTAGATGTAGTATACTGTGGAAGAAGGTAGGCTATATTTAGGCCTATTGGGCTATAAATCAGAAAACTGTTGAAAGATCCTTCCTACCTTTAAAAATCTTGAGTTAACCCCGGTCCTCTTTCAAAACCGTTGTTTACGGACTTCTGGGTAACGGAAGAGTGACTGCTCTGCTAAGTAACTACAAGACCTCAAAATTTACATTTACACTCACGCCTTCACTTTTCCCCAGAAAACTGAGATACTTGTAGTGACGAACGGGGTGAACGGTTTCACCAGTAACTACACCCTACCAAGTTTACTGGAACCGCTCAATGATGGGTGATTACTGTTCGTTTCTTTTTAGAGAGGTTGATGAAACACCGTATAAAAAGAAAGCATCATCATCCCGCTGTGCCGAAAGAAATTTATTTTAAATATTGTAAATATTAACATATTGGATTACTGTGAATTATTTTGGTGATTTTGTTGGTTTATAATAATGTTTATGTTCTCCAGATAGACTTTCGTGAGTTCTGAGTGTTATGTTATATTTGTATTTAAAACGAGCCATGCGTGCCAATATCGTATTACTGTCTTTGTGGTAGTGCTGTATATCTAAGAAATATGACGTGATAGTACGAAGCTGATTTTTCCACTGAATTCAGCACTCCAAAATGATGTAAATCCACCCATTTACACACCAGATACACGAAAAAAGTTTCTTAACTAATGCTATTGTTCGATAGAATTTACTCATCTTGCATGTGGTAATAAAGTTTTAATTCATCCTTAATTAACCTAACACTTGCATGCCAGGACTAAAATATAGGCACACGCTTCACAAAATTCAAGGCTTTCATAAATCATCCAGTCCACATCTGTGGAGTAACGGTCAGCGCGTCTGGCCGCGAAACCAGGTGGGCCGGGTTTGATTCCCGGTCGGGGCAAGTTACCTGGTTGAGGTTTTTTCCGGTGTTTTCCCTCAACCCAATACGAGCAAATGCTGGGTAACGTTCGGTGCTGGACCCCGGACTCATTTCACCGGCATTATCACCTTCATCTCATTCAGACTCTAAATAACCTAAGATGTTGATAAAGCGTCGTAAAATAACCTACCAAAAATAAAATAAATCATCCATTACTTGTTTCCAAGATGGAGAATAGATTACTCTGGTGTAGCAGTGTCAGAGGTTGAGGTTGGCTGACCCACCTGTCAGCGACCGCTGATCAGGAAGGACTTGTGGCTTCGGGCCCCTGGGGAATATCAAGCTGCTCGTCCACGAAACGGGACCTGGCTCTACTTGGGACTGAGGCAGGATATCCCACCTGTCATCGACGGCTGATCAGGAAGAGCTTGTGGCTTCGGGCCCCTGGGGGATATCATGCTGCTCGTCCACGAAACGGGACCTGGCTCTACTTGGGACTGAGGCAGGATATCCCACCTGTCAGCGACGGCTGATCAGGAAGGGCTTGTGGCTTCGGGCCCCTGGGGCATATCATGCTGCTCGTCCACGAAACGGGACCTGGCTCTACTCGGGACTGAGGCAGGATATCCCACCTGTCAGCGACGGCTGATCAGGAAGGGCTTGTGGCTTCGGGCCCCTGGGGCATATCATGCTGCTCGTCCACGAAACGGGACCTGGCTCTACTTGGGACTGAGGCAGGATATCCCACCTGTCAGCGTCGGCTGATCAGGAAGGGCTTGTGGCTTCGGGCCCCTGGGGCATATCAAGCTGCTCGTCCACGAAACGGGACCTGGCTCTACTTGGGACTGAGGCAGGATATCCCACCTGTCAGCGACCGCTGATCAGGAAGGGCTTGTGGCTTCGGGCCCCTGGGGCATATCATGCTGCTCGTCCACGAAACGGGACCTGGCTCTACTTGGCACTGAGGCAGGATATCCCACCTGTCAGCGACGGCTGATCAGGAAGGACTTGTGGCTTCGGGCCCCTGGGGCATATCATGCTGCTCGTCCACGAAACGGGACCTGGCTCTATTTGGGATTGAGGCAGGATATCCCACCTGTCAGCGTCGGCTGATCAGGAAGGACTTGTGGCTTCGGGCCCCTGGGGCATATCATGCTGCTCGTCCACGAAACGGGACCTGGTTAGACTTGGGGCTGAGGCAGGATGACCCACATCTCAGCGTCGGGTTCACGAATTCCATCCATGCCATCTGTCTGACTTGGACAATCACCACCAACCGTGCCTAAATGTAGAGACCCGTCCCGATTCCAACCCACGTAAAGCCAAACCAAGCCAAGCCAAAGCTCGGTGTAACAGTGTTTTACTCTCTCAATGAATTTAGTGGCGTGTACGTACTTATTTCTTCATTCAATAATGTTCGTGGATATATTGTTACTATTCTAGGAGGAGTGATGCCTCGTAACGATTTCTTACCGTTTTCATAAATGGTCAATACAATATTAATGTTATATTGAAAATTGAATTCCAGTAACAATAATCCTACGAGATTTTGTGTTCATGTACTGGATATGTTTACATTGTGAAACACCAGACGAAGTATGCGCTCTCGACGAAGATCAATAGAGATGCAGGCACTTCAAGGTCTCGTACTTAGCACAGGCAATATTCAATGCCGAGAAGTCCTTCAGAGTGAGTTAGTTTACGTCTCTTCCATCTAGTTCAATGCAATAGGCCTGTAGTATTGGTTACCAAAGTGGCAGTCGTGTGAAGAGCCGAAGGGGTCGCGAGACGATTTACAAAATAAAACAAAAAGTCTTGTTAATATATACTTATTTTACATTTGGAAACATAAACGAAGTTGAACATATTTTTTTTAATAGTTACAAGGAATAAAATAATTAATGTGGTAAGTAGGCTATGCCTGTTTTTCAGAACGTAGCGCCTCAAACCTGGATTAAGTATCAGATTCATACAGTTTTATCATTTTTACGTGGTTATTTAACGACGCTGTATTAACTACTAAGGTGTTTAGCGTTGATGATGGTCGAGGATTCGTCACAGATTACCTGACATTCGCCTTAAGGTTGAGGAAAACCTGGGGAAAAAACAAACGGATAATCACCCCAAGTGGATATCACTTTCACGTTCGAGATTTTTCGCTTTTGTTTTGATGGTAATTCTAGACGAGAAACTTAATTTGCATGAATAGAAAGTTGCAAATATTATAAAATTTAAGAGCTTCTTTTGCGAACTCGAGATATTCGTTTGGTGCGAAACTCGTCAACGTTCTGCCAAAAAAAATTGTTTCAACGTCCCATTAGTAGGTACTGTACATATTTCAACGAGTTTTTCCTTCATATTTTTTTAGAATTAGATTCAGTATCCATCTGTGACTGTCGTAATTTTTTTTTTTTTAGTTTCTTCCGGAAAATTCTAAAAGAACTGTTTAAAATGCTACTTGGGGTGGTGTCCACTGGGTTTTAGTAAAATTATAGTTTACTATTTTACAGGGATGTGTTTTTGGAATGAAGTGAAGAACCAATACAGTAGTGGGGGTAGGGATCCCAACTGAAGTCTCGCCCGAAAGTGGGTCAAACTTTCAAAACGTTTGGGAACCACTCGTCTATGGGCCTGATATTCTTGCTGCCTAACGTTCCATAATGTGAACAGGCACCCTGTGGAACCGTAACAGATTATTTCACGATTGAAAATGTGTATTAGTACTGGGACTTTCCACGTATGCAATATTCTTACCGATAAATATGATATTTTGCAACTTTGTTGGTAATGAATTACTTCCTTGGCATTACAAACCTCACTGACTTCACTCACGAGCTTCCTCCATTCTATAATTCTCGTTCTCTTTACCTTCAGTTCCTCCTACGTTATCAAGGCCCAAGCGAACTTGATCTTTCCATACCGATTTAGATCTGCCCAATGGTTTACTCCGAATGGGGTTTTCCTGCCATACTGTCTTTAATAAGGATGATTTTTCTCCTCAACACAAGTCCTAATCAACAGAGTCTTTTATTTTTGCTATTTGCAATAACTGAAAACCGCCCGGAAAAAGATGTAACATCAAATTATTGAAATATGCGATTCAGGTTAAACCGTAATTTTGAAGCATTTATTTATAACAACCAATTATTGCAATGAAAAGCTGAATAAACTTGTATCCTTCATTACTCAAATGGGGTGTACACGACTGCGCGCGAAGAGTATACTGCGCGAGAGCAGGTTCAGCATTACCTCAGCAAACAGGTTGGCTGCGCGAGATGAAGTAATCTGTAAACAGGTCGACTGCACGCGAGTGTTTTATTTGCGACTTGGTAATGTTTGCACAAAACTGTTAGTACCACTGTTATCATTAGTCAGTTTTTGTTGACGGTTCCTTCGACTACTGCTGTAAATATTTTATCAGTTATTTACAATTAATGTTTCAAACAATGGTCAGTACATCCCCTTATCCTTTCGTTTGTTGCCAAACAAAACAGCAGTTACGTACGAAAAGTGTTAACTCAAATCGTAAATGCTTGTGATGATATGAATATTAGGCTAAGTTTCAACCGCAATCATTGTGTCTGATTTCTAAGTAGCTATACACAAAGCAGTTAGGTGTAGCCATTTTCATCAATAGCAGGTTGTAGATTTCATTTGACGCAGGCCAGGTGGAGGATAATTCAGGCTTTAGGACTGCCTTCCGATTATAAAGAAAACAATACTGATATAGGTAAATGGTTACACTGGATGTGCGGTTTGGCTTTTCTCTCTCCCGACGAAGTTGGGGATGCTTTTGTTGAAGATTTAATGAGCATTAAACCCGACAGTGAAAATGTTACATATTTTGCTGATTATTCGACAACGAACTTCATAGATTCAGAATGTGGGTTTCTGCTCCAAATTTGGGCTTCCAATACTATAAGTTCTGAAAGAACTACCAATGCTTGTGAGGCATTCCAGAGGCTTTCCATCTTAATTTTCACAGTGCACATCCAAATATATATCGTTTTGTTGATGCTATCGTTCAAAATCAGACAACCACCTACATTAAAATGAATGATACAGATAGGCCTCACGAACTAACAATAAACGTGAAAAACATGTGCAGTATAAACAGGAATTGATTTTTAAAGTACAGAAATGGAACTGTGACATGTTTGACTTTTTTAAAAAGCGTTTCTTATTATTAGGTAGCACAATGAATGAAAATAGTTTCCGTATCTTTTTAAATACCTTGGCGAGTGCCCCATTATGGGCATGAGTATTTTATCATTCTTGACGAGTGTCCCATTATGGGTATGAGAATATGACAAAGCATTTTTAATAACCATACCTATGACTGGTAGGCTATAGCTTAGCTGTCATAGAGAGTCCTAACTCTGAAAATGGGAAGGGAAATGCTGTAGTGGCAACTTAATTTTTGTTTTCCTCCGCGCGCATTTGACTTGACTCAAAAATTGACCACCGCGCGCAGTTGACCTATTTCTAAAAGTGACGCGCGCGCAGTTGACCACTTCAAAACAGGTAAAATTTTGGGTCTGCGCACAGTCGGGATGCAATGGTTGTGCTGGTAAATAGAAACCTAAAGAAATATGTCCCTCAAATTATTTTGCTTTTTCCTGAAACATGAATTATATATTTTTGGTTACACCCTTATTCCGGGGAGGTTTTTATTTATATCTTGTTACGAAATAACATTCCAAATTCTTTATTTTGCTTGTTCTCTAAATGCAATCTTCGATAACTGAACGAAAAGAGTTAGGAAATACCTTTTCTTCAAAAGCTCTTAGTTTGTTTCCGACTTTTTTTTTAGATAGAGCCCTTGTTTCTGCACTGCAAACTAGGACTGGCTGAATGCTTGTTTTATAATAGAGGACTTGAATTGAGACAGAAAGAATTTTGGAAGAAAGCAGTAGACTTCAGTGCAATAAATATTTTTTGCATGTTTTAACCTTTGAGACATTTCTGCATCCCTCACGTTCTCGTATATTAATAATTAGACTGAATATTTAATTATATTTTAATCCTCTAGATTCAGAACCCTCTAAAGACCATTTTGGTCGTAATTGAGTTACGCCCGCATATTGCTTACTAAGAATGAATTTCAATTATTTGTACAGTTTGAATTCAAAAAGCCATTAAATTTGAAGGAAAAGGTTTGTTAGAAGTCACTGCTAGTATGAAAATTCCCTCTATTTGCCACTAGTTACTGTTACAATACTTCAATTTGTGAAAGTGGATATAGGGGATTTTGAATCTATATGATTCACTTGTTTCTTTTTATTTCGCCAGTTTCTCCTCATATTTTTATAATTAAATTACCTTGTGCGATTCCCAGACACTTATAGCTTTGAGCACTATTAATAGCTCATAGCTCAGAGTTGTTGTAAATATCAAGATTTAACGTTTCTTTAGATATTATTATTATTATTATTATTATTATTATTATTATTATTACTATTACTAGCTAAAAGCACCCGGCGTTGCACGGGTTTTCCTTCCTGCTTCTGTTTTCAATTAAACTGCTTATTTAATTTCGGAAATCTCGGAAACCTAACTACAGACAACCAAAACGAATTGCCTTTACTAAGCTAAGATTAATCTTCACTTAACGTCACTTACATGAATTGATGAACTCCTTAGCGAAATGCCTACCAGTGTTAACTCAATTTAAAACAGTTGTAAATCAGGCACCGAAAAGAAAACATGTCATCATGTGCCTGACGTTCAAGGTTTTTTTAAATTTATATATTTATTTGGTTTTTATTTATTTATTCTGGTGTAGTTAAGGCCATTAGGCCTTCTCTCCCACACTACCAGAAATACAAATAAAATAATATAAAATCAAACTATGAACAAAGTAAAACCCAACGAAAATATGATTCCTTTTCCTCTTTCTGATCAGTTTCAGCATCGAATCAATATGTACATATATGATTTAATTTATAATGGAAGATTTTTTACCCCTTGAGTGCTGTACACCCACTTATATCATACTCAGTTTTTTTTTATATGACTTGGAAAACTATATCCCACAAATTCAGAACATAGTATTATATTAATTCTTATTTTATACACAGAATACAGATAAAATATAAACTTGCTAAGTCATTTTTTTAACATAAAGACTAATATTCTGAGAGACGTATAGGCTTAACGGTATTTTAGAAATTAAGAGATTGTTATTTCCACAATGCATAACATACTATATTTGCAACGTGATTATACAGATAGAATTTCGCACTAACATATTTTCGGAAGTGAACAACGATATTTTGAGAGACGTATATTTTAGAATTAATAACATGCTATTTTCAGTCGGCTTACGTACATTCACATACTACATTAGCAACATGACAGAAACATCATTGAATTGCTTTTTGATATGTGTAATTTTTTTTTCGAGGATGTGAAAAACGCGCAGTTTTTAAGTCAACTTTGAGGTACTATCCTTGAGCTTCATTTTAATATGGTCATTACAAATGCTAGTCGCTCTGAAATTGCAATTGCATTAAATGGAATGGGTATCATAGCAATACGTGAGATAAAAACTTCTTCTCCTTTCGTTTTTTCAGTTAATATTGCGACTTCTATTACGTTTCGCATGAGTTCTTCTCACCAATTCATGTTGGTGCATAATTTTGGTGGGTTTATATTTCGCAATAGTACTTCTGGTTATTCAAGATTAAGTAAATTATGTGGTAGCAATCCTTGTAGTTTGAAGGAATTCTAGAATCAGTTGGATAAAACACAGCCTGCTCACTATCTACAACTGCATCGAGAAATTCCATAAATGGGTCCTGGACTGCGTAAAGATATTTATTGTACGAATTATCTAGCTTTAGCCGTCATGATGTGTTATTCGTGTTATAATTTCCATGGCCTCGTGAAAGTCGATGTTGAATACAAAAGACAATAATAAAAAAACAATTGACTGTAGAAGATAGCATTTTAAAATTACATATGAATGTTTGATCGTGTTTATTTCTATTTTTTTATTAATGCAACGTCCATTTGTACAATTTTAATATAGCCTATGTTTTTCTCCTGGTTATGAAGGTTAAATGTGCAAACTTTGGCACATATCGGTCAAAGCGTGTAGATTTGTATAGAGAACATACATACCCACATTCACTTTTATACATTAAGATTTCAGTATAATTGTATGGTAACTTTGTTTGAGAGAGCATAAATAAAATACTACTGATATAGACTATTATTTATGTAGTAAAACTCCCTTTATGGCGATTTAAAATAAAATAACGTATTAAAAATAATGTAAATAAATTATCAAAATAATAAGAAAATAAGTTTAGCTCAGGTTCGAACTTGGGTCCCCATACATTAAAGTCATTCATCTTACCACAGCGCTACATATGTAAGTGCTTGAATTCAAGTGTTATAAATGTTTCACATTTGCTGTCTATTATGTTTGATTTTGAATTTATAAAAACTAAACAAATACGTGTTTTATGTTATTTTGTATTGTAAATTATTGCCTATGACACGTTCAATCAAGAAATCGTTCCTCATTTATGTAATGTCAATTTAATGTTATTTTATTTAAAATTAATTCATTAACAATATGGCCGCTTTTACAACGGAAGAAGACGTGACTGGATGACGTAAATAAAAGACAGTTGACTACAGAATAGGAGGCCATTGTAATACAATACATGGCATTTCGATTTAGTTTTTGTTTTCAAAACTTTAACGTCCATCTGTCCAATTTTAATATAGCCTATGTTCTTCTCCGGGTTATGAAGGTTAAATATGCCAACTTTGGCAAATATCGGTCAAAGCGTGTAGATTTGTATTGAGTACATACATACATACATACATAGCCACATTTACTTTTATATATAAGATTACTATTATTATTATTATTATTATTATTATTATTATTATTATTATTATTATTATTATTATTATTATTTCCGACAAGACGAGAGAAATTACCGTTTCACTGACTGTAAGGGTAGAAAACAATAATTATATATTTTAAATATAAAAAAATTACATTGAAATTCCTTAAAATGAATCATACGTTTATATTTCTTAGTTTTTGGTCTTACTGTACTTTAGCACTTATCTTAATGTAGTGAATATGATGTGAAGTTCGTAAAAAAATGCGTCAGATACTTAAAGCAATTATCTTGC
This sequence comes from Periplaneta americana, assembly GCF_040183065.1. Lineage (NCBI taxonomy): Eukaryota > Metazoa > Arthropoda > Insecta > Blattodea > Blattidae > Periplaneta > Periplaneta americana. The sequence goes on from NC_091117.1 coordinate 94,342,561, forward strand.
AGAGCAAAGGAACGTATTTTAGCTAGAACACTAATTGGAAGTGTTCGCTTTTCTTTCTGCCCTCCTTCCCATAATTAGAGCAAAAATTCAAGCAGATGTTTCCGTCTCCTTACAGTTTTAAGTTTATTTTCCTGCGTTTTGTGAAAAGGAAAGATTACACACCGATTTTAAATGTAGAGAATATCTATTCTAGACGCGATCTTACTTAAGGGATAATTTCATACGTCGATTTATTTAACCACGCTTTCAAGTACACCTTTCTTTGATGTCACTGGGATGAGGAGTTGATGGATTAGCAAATAGGAAGGTTTTCATGAGATTATAATTCAAACTCAAATTCATAATGTAGACTGTAAATTGTGTCCTAGAAAAAATAAGGCAACATCTTTTATCAATAAATAAAAATAATGTAGAATAATATTCATAGAAAAATTCAGCATAATGTACTATTATAATAAAAGTACCGGTAGGAATTTTGTAAACAGTTTAGCGTATGAAAAGTATGCCTTTTCTGAACACGGTCTAGTAATTTCACATTATCGTACATGTCATGCCCTGCTCTATTATATCACTCGCTACAACAGCCAACGCATGCGTATATAACATCCGCACGCTTTAATCTAGATAGGCCTATTAGCTGTCTATTGAGACTGTCGGAAAGTACTCAAGCTGTAGGAACGCATTTAGTTTCGATGGAATTGCTGTACGCAGAGAGTAAACATGCAGGAAAATAATTTCGGTAACTAGAGACTACATTTTCATTAAAATTTCTAAAATAGTTTTTATTCGACCATACTATAATACGCTAATTACTTGTGACGTAACTGTACCTTAATAACATACATTAAAGTATACTGCTATCGATTTCCAGCTAAGCATATGCGTTATTGATTGATGTCGTATGCGCAACAACCCGCAAGCCTCGAAAGCAGCAATACAAAATGACAGGCGCGACAATATAATAGTCTAATAAATTGAGTTCATTTCCTGTGTTTTAATTTAATGTGTGTTACTTTGAGGTTAAAATCTTCCAACAAAAGCCCTGCAGAAAATCAATAAGTACTGCGTAGACGCAAAATTGCTCCGTGTCTGCCAATCATTGCACTTTTTTAATGCATAATTAATAACAAAGTAGTATCAAAACCACTAGGTTTTTTGCCTACGCATAAATACTTAATAACATAAGAGGCAACCTAAGTGGGGCAAAACCACTAAATCAAAATTCAGTGGTAATAACATCAGATTTATAATAAAGAAAAACCAGTCGTAATACTAAAAACCTAATGAACAATGATGTATTTAGGTGTCCTGAATTTGGTGAACTGCCGAGGATCATAACTTCCTAATGATGAGATGAAAGATTGTCACTGGAACGAAATTTCTGGTAGAAGTGTCTTGTAGCTTGTAGAAGATGATTGTGCAGATAGTCAACATTTAGATCTTCATGAACTTTTATTTTGCTTGTAAACCAATCGCAGGCATGGATGATCCGGAGAGCTCCATATTGCGTTGCTTGTAATGGCTTGAGGGTAGTTCGAGGTGTTAAAACCAGGCAGGAAAAGCATAAGTAAGAATTTGAAGAATTAATTGTCTATAGTGATTTGTCTTCTGTTTCAAACTGAACACAGGAGATCGTAGTAAAGAATAAATTTGAAAAGTGCGAGCAGTAGCTTTGACAACAGTAGATTTGATATGTTGTGTCCAAAGTAACGTTTATCAAGAATGACTCCGAGATATTTAACTTGATTAACATATTGTAGAGATTGACCGTATAATGTAGCGGTCTCAAACATGAGCTAATCGGATAGACCTCGCTCCATCCGGAATAACGCTGCCCTCACGAGGGCAGCTAGATAAGCGTTCGGGTATGTTCGTGACAGTGACGTCAAACACCGCGTAATATGAACAGATCGACTCTCACTACAGTTACACATTGCTTTCCGTTAGCGTCTATAGAGAAATGGCTCTGTCTGAACTGGTAGGAAAACTATGCGTTACGAGAAATTTTGGGAAAAGATTATTTGTTTACAGAGATTGGAATTAATAAGGTTGAGATAAAGGAATTTTTAGACAGTCTTTAAGCACCCAGTACCAGAGCTTATTGGTGAGGAATGGATACAAGATTTAGCCTTTCTTAGTCATAGCACTGCGCCTTAGTCAAAAGCCTACAAGGGAAAGATAGTTTAATAACTGACATGTATGATAAAATCAAATCTTTTATCATGAGGCTCACTTTATTGGAAGCCCAGCTGAAATTCAGGAACCTTAAAGAGTTATCTGGTGTAACAGAACAGCAACATCTTAGATAGAGTGAAATTTTTAAAGATCTTAGAATATCATTTGACCATAGATTCAAGGAGTTTCATCTTTTTAAAAAGAATTTCGAATTGTTTACAACTTCATTTTCGGTTATGTATAATGTGTATATATTATGTACAGAATATATATATATATATATATATATATATATATATATATATATATATATATAGGGTGCTCTAAAATTCCCCTTACAAACTTCTATGACTTGATAAGGGGACTGAGTAGATAATATTTTGAATTGGAACCCATGTCCGGAAACGTACCGCTTCCGTGCTACAGCCGTTTGAAAGCAAGCACTGCCTGAACGTACGTCATGTGTCTCAACAAGTAATAGCTTCGCGATTAGTCCGCCTGCAGCGTTACATGATGATGGATGCTTACGTCAGATCATGTTATGTCAATTGACGTTTATCCTACCTCTAGTTCAGCATGACGGCGCACCTCCTCACTTTTCACTAGCTGTTCGGGAACATTTGGACCGACGATTCGAACAAAGATGGATAGGCCGAGGTGGTCCAATTGCAAGGCCACCAAGATCACCGGATTTGACTCCATTGGACTTTTTCCTCTGGGGTCGTATGAAGAGTTTGGTTTATGAGACTCCTATAGAGACAGCAGAAGATCTGGTGGCACGAGTTGTGGTCGCTGCAGGAGAGATTGCAGATACACCAGGTGTGATAGAGCGCGTTTAACAAAACATCATTCGTAGGTACAATGCGTGCAACGAAGTTGGTGGTCGCCACATAGAACAGCATTTGTAGTGGATTTGAGTGTTCCGTCATTTGAAAAGGACAAAAACAGTTTAAGTTGAACTGTAAACAAAAGTGTTTGTGACAAATGATTCACTTTCCATTTTGTTTCTTTGGCTATTAATGAGTTAAATTGTAAAACAAGTGATGTACTGGGTCACGCCTCATAATAAAATAAATTACTTGTAAAAGTGGTCGCGTTAAAAACATGCTTTCAAACGGCTGTAGCATGGAAACGGTACGTTTCCGGACATGGGTTCCAATTCAAAATATTATCTACTCAGCCCCCGTAACAAGTCCTAGAAGTTTGTAAGGGGAATTTTAGAGCACCCTGTATATATATACTGTGTATATATATATATATATATATATATATATATGTGTGTGTGTGTGTGTGTTCATTTATACAATTTTGAATAGTTGATTAGCTTTCGTCATTTTTAATATTTTACAATTTTAATTTTAATTTTAAGACTCTTTGACGTGAATGTTACAATGCACAAGTAAGTTATTTATCATTTCCAAATATTAATGAATACACATATATAGAATATATACATTCAGAAAGCTTACTTTCATTTTCCTTACGCAGAGACCACTCACAGTGTCACACACTATGGATTATGTACAGCTGTCAAAAGACAAAGTGGCCGCTCTCCTGAAACAAAGTTCCCTTCGGGTATCTTCACTATAATTCGGAGACAGGCGATGTTATATGTTGTTGGACCATGTTGTCTGATATCTACAGTCATAATTGAAGTATTCTGTGTGTGTTATTCGATAGCGTAATGGTAGCGTTCAGGCCTCTTATTCATGAGGTCCTGCGTTCGACTATAACCTCGTGCTTTTTATGTTCTTTTTTGTTCTGTTTTTGAGAGAGACAAACTATACATAATGGCTCCTTTCTCTTTTACGATTATTTTAGTAATTAACATCAGGTTCATTAATATATTATGCCATGACTTTATCATTATGATATTGTGGCTGCAAATGGAAAGAAAAAAGATTTTATTCTCAATAAAAATATCTTTCGTGGCATAAACAAAACAAATTTACTGGCGTCGGCCTTAAAACATTCAAACAATTAAGCGTTCAAGAAACAAAACAAAAAGCCACAATTCAATATTTAGTCTATCTTCCTCTTATCTCGATCATCTTGCAGTCGAGTGGTCATGGAATTGACTAGTCTTTGCAAATAGCGACTGTTTTTAGACACGATATTCGAGGCATTCTGAACATACATACATAAATGTTCTGTCCATGGGCAGGTCTTTCATTGCAAACCCAGCAATCTCCAATCTTTCCTATTTTCTGCCTTCCTCTTACTCTCCGCATATGATCCACATATCCTAATGTCGTCTATTATTCTTTTCAACCAGAGACCCAACCAATTCCTTTTTCTCTTTCTAATCAGTTTCAGCATCATTCTTTCTTCACTCACTTTTTCAAACACAATTTTATTTCTTATTCTGTCTGTCCACTTCACACGCACCGTTCTTCTCCACATCCACATTTCACATGTTTCAATTCGATTCTCCTCATTTCGTCGTAATGTCCATGTTCCTTCCCCATAAAATGCCACACTCCACACAAAGCACTTTACCAGTCTCTTCCTTAGTTCTTTTTCCAGAGGTCCGCAGAAGATCCTTCTTCTTCTATTAAAAGCTTCCTTTGTTCATGTTTGCAGTTTTTCTTGGTAAGGATAGGGCTAAATGCGGTAACATCCCTTTGCTTTCCGCACACCACTATCTCTTTCGCATCTTATTACATTCCAGGGGGCCCAAGCGTGGAGATGATGAGAGTGGATTTGACTAATTGGGCCCTCCGGACTTCACCGAAAGTCACGGCAAGGGTTAAATATTAATTCTATCAGGATGTTTGACCCTATCAGAGATCGGGAAATCTCAATTAGCCTTTGCCCCCCGCATCCTGGACTAGCTTCTACGAATCATCAGAAAATCTTGGAGTGTGATTGGGCCAATTTTTCCGAAAATGTTTCCACACTTTTGCCCTCGTAGCTCAGCGGACGAACGTCGGAATTTAGATGTCAACGTCTCAGGTTCAATTCCTCGTTACTCCTTTTCATTTTATTGTGGTTCAAGATAGTATAATGTAATAATACAAAAATAAAAACTAATACCATTATTATGCAACTGGATTTTTCCAAACCTAATATTAAATTTATGTTATTTATATCGCTAAAGAACGATTACAATATAAATAACTTGAATATTATTTATACAGTATCACTAAAAAACGGTAACAGAATATAAATGATAAATATCGGTTTGTTTAATTAATATATATTATATATTACGTATTTAATTATCTAAATGAAATAACCTATTTTACAAAGAAAGATGGTTATTTGTGTTATAATAATTACTTACATAAAATACAGATTATTTATATTGCGAAAGAACAATAACAATATAAATAACTTGAATATTATTTTATAATGCTAATGATGGAAAACAGAATATAAATGATAACTTGAATATTATTTATATCGCTATAGAACGATAACAATATAAAAAACGTTATATATATAACAATATAAAAAATATTATTCATATCGGAATTTCACAGATTTATTACAGATGTATTTAAGAAATTGTAGAAGAATAGTAATTAGTAACAGTGTACTATTTATTCTTCTTGGAGCCAAATTTGTAACTTTTAAAAGTGTGGTTACTATGTTGAAGTGTATGTGTTGCAACGGATGCTTGATTTGTTATGTATGTGAGTCAGTTATGGGATGCTTGATGTCGTCGCAATGTCGTAATTATAGTTTGATTGTGTTTGTGTGACTATTGTGTATTAATTTATGATGTATGGTACGGAAAGTTGCATATTTGTGTTATAGAAGTGTTACGTATGTGTGTTGTTAATGTTTTTGTATGTTTCAAATTGATAAGTGATATTTGTTTTGCAATCGCAATGCCTAATGTACGGATTGTTTATGTTTTGTTTACATCGCGTAAGCTAATTTAATTTTCTTTTCCATTTCTCTATATGCTTATCTTTTTTGTGTATAAAACTATAGCCCTAACATACATATGTAAAATAGGGCTAACCTCCATTGGAGATACAATGATAATAATTATTATCCATATCGTTATAAAACGATAACAGAATACAAATGATGACTTGAATTTTATTCATATCTCTAAAGAACGACAACAAAATATAAATAACGTGATATCCATAAAGAACGATAACTGGGTATAAATGATAATTTGAATATAATTTACATCGCTAAAGAACGATTAAAAAATAAAATGAAAACTTGAAGAAGGCCCGAACCCACAACCTTTGAATCATTAAACAAGCACTCTACCGCTGGTCTACGAGGCGCAGATATGGAACACTTTCATAGTTCCGGAACTGCTTGTACAAGCATATGCATCGTGTAACATCGCCGCGACCCGAAGTGGACTTTGAAAATATTCGCTGTTCACGAGTGCGGCCACTTTTATTTTTTTTGACAACTGTACATGTCTAAAGTGAAATATAATACATTTATAACATGTTATGAATCAAAGGTGATGTGAGTATATGTCTTATCACAGAAACGTTACAATCAGCTCTCTCAAGGTTACATCATTCTACGATCGGGTTCCTTCGGTTTCGCAATGACTAACGATGCTTTGCCTAGTGCAATTTTAATCTTGAGACCGCTGATATAATGTGATTTTACTATCAGGTATTTTTCATTGCACTAGTCGGAACAAGCTGAAAAGACATTCATGGTCCTTGCCTGCCATCTGTTGCAATAGTCGAGAACACCTTGAAAACACACTCATTGTCTTTCATTATCAGTAAAGTAACAAGGTAAGATATTTGTAAAAACTCAAAACTTAGATATTTAATTATGATCGAACAAAAACAGCCTTATGCATCTTGTTTATAATGGTAATTAAGATTCTCGTATAAAATTATGAGGCTCGCTTACTCTCTTTTCATAAACATAATTGCTTCTTAATTACTACCATGATAGGCTCGTTGCATAATACAATATTTTTCTCATGGTCGCAATACCCTTTTCACTGCTTATATTGAGGAGCTAAGAATTAGTACTAAAGTAACCGTCAATATAAATCATTACACTGAAAATATACCCCAGTCCCACGACAACACTTCATTGCATAAACAGACTTGAAACCCAGTTTGTACATGCAGCTTTCCTGTTCAGGCCGTAAAATTCCCATTTCTTTAAGTGTGATTCCTCCCACACTTTCACGCTTGTTTCGAGTGCCGTACTCAGGTGCTTTCTTATCTCTACGTTTCCCCTGAGGTATTCCATGAATAACAACCTCCAACTGTGTACACGAAAGCGATATCGGTTTATACCTTCCGACGTTCTTCTTCAATGAAATTGTTTTTGTTCATGTATTGCATATGCCTTATTCATACCTAGTTTGCTTATTCTGTAACACATTGAGATCATGTTCATACTGTACTGCCTTATCTCATGTACGTAATGCCACATATTATTTAAAATTCATCTATTTTACAACTCTTTATCAAATGTGACGGTTATCTAGGGTCTGAGTGAAATTAAGGTGACTATTACACTTTTACTGCGTCATACTACTTTTGACCAATGGAACGGTACCGAACGACGTGTTTCAACCAATCATGGCTGCATATCCTACATTTTCATCACCTCTCCAGCATTTGTTTTTATCAACTCCCAAGCAATTGTTTGTTTTTATCACCTCCCTAGCATTTGTTTCTTTTGTACTTTCAATAATTGTATCTTTTAAAATGTATCATGTTTATTCTCATCCTTAATTAAAACTTTTGTATAATTTATCTTGTTTATATTATTTAGGTTATGTTATAGCTTCTGCTGTATGAGATTATGGATAGTCACGTTTCAGAGACTGTTTAATAAAAATGAAACGTAATCAACAAAGCTTCTTGTCTAGTAATCGTCAATATATTTCAACGAAGATTGCGTAGTTGGCACAACTGGTAACAAGAGAACCACACTACTGCCATCTAGCGGAATATTTGTAATGATGAGGTGGTACAATCATATATTTTCAAGACATTTTAGTATTTTAGTAAATCAATTAATATTAATCAACAGTACTTCTTTATATACTTTCTTCTAATCGTGTAATAGGCCTAGTCAATTAAATCCCACTCGACTCTTGATTTTCTCTAGATAAATCAAAACTTATAGTGAGAATTATTGTTGATAATACCAGCAAAATGATTCCAGGGTCCAGCACCGAAAGTTACGCTGTGTTTACTCTTAAGGGGTTGAAGGAAAACCTCGGAAAGCACCTCAACCGAATAAGTTGTTCGAACCAGAATTTGAACTCAAGCCCTCTCGTTTCACGGTCAGACATGTGAACCGTTACTCGACAGCAGTGAACAATATCGTATCATCATCATCATCATCATCATCATCATCATCATCATCATCATCATCATCATCATCATCATCATCATCATCAAAATAGAAGAGTTTTGAGGACTATTCAGTCTTGTCCTATACCAGAGTACTGCAATGCAAATGTTTCGCTCGCATTCGAGAGCGAAGAGCGCTCTAAACCATGTTAAAGAGCGAACTATGCTCGCATAAAAAGAGATTCGCTTCAAGCAACCGGAAATCATTTACATTTTTACTTGAAAGAGCACATAGCCTACAGTACTCCTTACAATGACCTAATGAATTAGCTAGGGCTATAAGTGATGCCATGTCGGTATCACTTGTGAGATTCAGACCTGTTGACTAAACAACATGTTCTGTGAGAATATGAAGGATAAAGTAATATAATATTTATGTTCGTTCTGACTTGCCATTATATTTACCACATTTTATGCTCAACTTGACATTTTTCTCGTTTTTTTAATGTTTTATCTAAAGTAATCTTAATAGATGTTTTAATTTATCAAAACTCGAGTGAGATTTAATTGATTATGTACTTTCTTCTAATCGTGTAATAAAGATTAGAAGAAATAAAGTACTCTAATGTAATAAAATATTAATTGAGTTACTAAAATACTGAACTGTCTTGAAAATATATTATTGTACGCCTATTATAATTCCGTTATATGGCAGTAGTGTGTTATGATTATCTTTCTCTTGTTACCAGTTCTGCCAACTATACACTCTTTATTGAACTCTATGGACGATTACTAGTCACGAAGGCTTTGTTCTTTCAGTTTCATTTTTATTAAAACAGTTGCATTCGAATTCAATTATCTTTATATATTAAACAATCTCTGATACGTGACTATCCATAATTTCATAAAACAACCTAAATAATATAAACAGGATCGATTATAGGAAAGTTTTAATTAAGAGTGATGAAATAAACATGAATCATTTTAAAGATATAATTATTGAAAGTAAAATGTTGGCAAATAGAGAAACAAATTGCTAAGGAGGTGACAAAAATTGTAGGATAAGCAGCCATGATTGGTTGAAACACGTAGGCCACTATTTTAATTAATCAAAAGTAATATGACGTAGTAAAAGTGTAATTGTAAAATTAATTGTATATTTTGCATCCTGTACACTACACGAAACTTAAATAAATAATTTCTATATTAAATTAAGTCTTTGGATCAAAACTAGAAATTATACAAGAATTAATACAGTATTAAATTGTGTCTTTTGTTCAAAAATTAAAAAAAAAAACACAAAAATAACAACTGAGAGCAACGGAATTAAACAATGTTCCTTCTGTAACAAATTTTTCCCACACATCACTTTTGATGACCTAAAAGTTTAGCCTCCACTACGATACTACTTTCTCAATCTATGTTTACTGGAAAAATTCGCACGAATGTGTTTCGCTCGTCTCGAGCATCACTCGCTCTAAATTTAGAGGCGAACGATAAAGCCTCGTATAGTCGCAGCATCTAGCGGTTTAAGAGCCAACTAACTACATGATCGCTTTCTCATGCTCGAGTGAAATTAGTAAATCCAGGGCTCTGTCCTATATAACTGCATTGTTGCTGTTTTCTTTACCTGCTTTAGGGTTTTCTGTAGTGTAGAGTAGGGTTACCAAGTTTTGAAGCTGAAAATAAGGAAGATTTTGGAAATTTTTATAGCACTGCTAGAATTTTGAAAAAAAAAATAGGGAGATTTGGTAAATTATTAGAGGATTTGCTAGAGTTTCAAACAGAAAATAAGAAATATTTTGAATATTAATGAAGAAATATTAAAGCTTCAAACTGAAAGTGAGCGATATTTTGAAAATTATTCTCTGAATCACTATAAAATTATATTATCAACATTTCTCAACTTGTAGATGGTTATTACTTTTAAATATATTTACATAATTATAATGACTTTCAAAAATATAATATGTACAGTACATTTGCAATTTGATTTGTATTCATTCAGCAGTTGAACACATTTGTCAGATACCTTTAAAAATCTTTACAGAAAATGCTGAAATTCGTAATAATTTCTAATTCAACTTCAATGAATTCAGCAGGTATTAAAATTCTCAAATAATTTGTCTTCCTCTTCTTTTGCAACTGACATTTTTAAAACTAAGATACTGTATTTCTATAAATTAATTAAAAAAAGTCCTGTTTCGGTGTTATAGTAGGAATGAAGATTTATCGTGGAAATAGTAAATTTTTGCGAAAATTCGATACAATTTTGCTGTTATAAATCATCACATTTATGATAAAACCTGGATATATATGTTGATGAATCTCTCCGTTATATTTCGCGAACCGGCCCTGCTGTTATGATTCGCTCCCAGAAACTAAGATGGGTCGAGATAAAGTTTTATTTTGAATCTAATATGTTTCAGTATTAAAGATGATCTCATGATTAAATTTCTTGTGCCTGAAAATTTTATAAATTATGTATCAGTTTGTGTAGGTAAGGCAATAACACTCTTAATTGAGTTAATGCTTTATAGTAATTTATTACCAAGGCATATCTTACTTGGAACTGGGTCTTTCTTTCTGAAGGCTTGAACTTGAAATAAAATTTAAGTCAAATTATGGCTACAAGATTTTGTATATCTACAATTTAAATATTATGAGATTTACAATGATTATTCCATGCGTTCCGGCACAATTCCCCTTAAAGTCGGAGGTCATCTTCGAGTCCGCGAAATAGAAAGCTTGCGCAGCGCTACTGAGCTACAAGAGGGAGTTGCATTGGGTTTGCTCATGACTTGTTCAATTAGACCTAGGGATATATCACAGAAACAAATATGGTTTTACAATAAATAGAGACCGTATTCTGTCCCAGGGCGTACGGAGATAGATTATATTGGCGTGACGTCATTATTTGGCACGTGGCACAGGCATTATCAGGAAACACTTCCATCTTGTTTGTGTTGCAGTTAACGTTCTGTCCACGATTGAAAAATAGACTTCGAAGACTGTTGAAAATGCATTCTAGTGATAAAGATTGATACTACGATGACCTTCCCTAGAATTTAAATTATATGTTCATTTATTTCATTCAATTTTTTACTCATACTGGCAGAGTTAAGGCCGTAAGGCCTTCTCTTTCACCGAACCAGTATAAAATATATAGCAAATTTAAATGCCATCAGTACAGAAAACAACTGGAGAAAATAATAATAATAATAATAATAATAATAATAATAATAATAATAATATAATAAGAAGAAGAATAAGAAGAAGAAAATAACAGGTAGATGTGTTCAGTTATATGTAATTCTAAGAGTTAAACAAGTACAATTTAGAAATAAATAAGAATTTAGATCCAAGGAATGATTAACATAATGAAGTAAAATTGATATATTACAAATAAACACTCTGCAAAAGTAATATTTGAAGGAAATCATATTCTAGAGACGAAAAACAGTCTTTCTGATAATCGGCTTTTCAAAGACAGCCCTTTACACTGTACATTAAAATATGCTGTTTTCCTTATTGCACCATCATGAAGAATAAAGGCTTACATTGATAACACTTTATTAAATTTTAATCTAGACTATTGTGAAATAAAATACCTTCCGTTACAATACACAACACTGTACATAAGCTTCATAGTATAAATAATGATCAATGTAGACCTACAATCTTTATAATAGTGTGAATTGTAAAAATAGCGTGTTCTGGTGTACATAGTGTAAATAAATTAAAGTGTAAATATTAGTTTATTTGTTAAAGTGTTCCATGCCTTGTTGTACCACATTATACGAAAGAAGAGTCACGTGTGCCGTCAATGAAGTACTTTGCTTGTGTTGTCTAATTAAAAACTTCAGTAATAATTAATCTCGTAGCCTCCTGGAACAAAGTACGGTTCCTAATAATAAGGTTGTAAAGTTTTGTCCTTATAACTACATTGGTGCAGTTATTAATCAGTATCACACAAAATGAGATAATAGATTACACTGAACAAGTGGAATAGCCCAGAGTTAAATACGGAACGTTTTCTTTGAAGAGACGGAATCTGAAGTGGTAATTGACGAATGAAAGACGCAGCTTGGAAAGTGGTATTAAATGTGAATCTGAAGACAATGGTTTAAGATGTTCCAGAATGGATTAATTTGACTCACTCTGAAGTATCATTTGAGACTAATGTAAAACTGATAATGAATTTCCGAGCCTTTCCGGGTGAGGAAGTGCTTTCATATTGCACGCGCTCTTTTCGATGTTGTTTTAATAAGCTGATTTATCAGTAAGACAGTTACTCCGCATTGAGTTTTCAGTTAATCTACATTTAATCATTATTTTAAGAACAATAAAGACTTAGTAATGATAACTTATACAGTGGCTGAAGTAATAATTTTACTGTAAATTGTTAGTGTTGGATTTCAATATAATTCTGGATTGACAGCAGACAGTATTCATAAAAACAATACAAATTTGACAGTCTAATCCAACGGTTACCAAAACTCGAACGGCAGTGATTATACGCGAGAGACAGTCTAAAAAGTAAGACGGGGGAGAGGTACTTGGCATGAAAACTACAACTAGGGGTGGTTCGTGTACTAACATTGAGTTCTTCATCAACCCAGCGAATAAAATAGCAAGCTTTCCTGTATCAGTAATATCACTACCGTCATCAAGAACCAATAAAAAATGTGTACAGATTTTCTTGCTTTTTTTTTTTTTAAATATTCCTCAATCAACACAGTCAGAAATGTCCTGAATTCTCTTTTGATATTTAGTCGAGAAATGCGCAGTTTTTCAAAATTAATTAACAACTTTCATTGGACGAATTATTTCAGCCACCTTGATCATTACGCTTTTATGAAACTCTCCTTCGTTGGAAGGCTTAAAAGAACGAGCTATTTCGTTCGCCACTAGATAGCTGGCTTCCTTACATTTATTTATGTCATTTTCTCTTCATGACGATGATTGAGGACTGAGTTCAGTTCTTGGAGTTTAATAGCTCACTTCATTACTACACTAGCACGTAATATTCAATAAGTTTCTCTGTGTTATTATTATTATTATTATTATTATTATTATTATTATTAAATTAATAACTAATAAATAACTGATAATAATCATCAAAAGATTAAAAAAAAAGAAATTAAATTAGAGATATAGCGTAGTAATTACTTTATCATTCAAAGGAAGATGTAGGCCTATATATTGAGGCACGTATATAAGAATTATGGTAACATTTCCTGATAAATAATAATAATAATAATAATAATAATAATACCTGTTATGCCTGTGTGTTCAGCGTAATGCTCTGTAATGTCGCTTCTATATACTACTACTGATTGAACCGTTGAGCAGAGCAACATATTACATTTTCTCCGACAGAAAAACGAATAAATTCCTCTTCCCATTCTGTACGAAACCTTCTGTTCCTGCTCGTAGAGACAGAGGGTTTGTAGAGCGACAAGGTACCGACACTGCTCACCATCAGTACGTGAGCGAGACAGAGAGCAATGTACAGGAAATTCCCTTTACCAGTATGAATGTCTTTGATTACACGATGTAATCACGATACCCAGCTTGGTCACCGCTGGTCTGATCAGTACGTCTCAAATTGCAGATAACGGAATAACATCAACAGCTGAATGTGTCAGTCATTTCTTTCTTTGGTTAATTCACCATGAACGACAATGGTACAGTGCGTGATATAAGAATTTATGCAGCGAGGGCGATGCGCTGACACACTGAGTTATACTCAGTTCTGATGGCAACGCATTCCTCTAAACTTAGCAACGTACGTGGTGTGTCTAAAAAGTTCGGTGAATGGCATCATATCTGAACGGAAACTTGGCGCATGTGCTTGCGCATGCGCATGGTTCATGAGAGACTTGGGGAGAATTGATACACAGCATGCAATGCATGTGACTGGCAGTGTAAACAGACTGCGACGTAGTCAGTGTGAGAGGACGTGTCACAGCGCAATGGAGCAATGTGTAAACATCAAGTTCTGCTACAAATTGGGGAAGACTGCAACGGAGACACATGGAATGTTGGTGCAGGTGTACGGGAGGGAAGCCGTGAGCAGAAAATGTGTTTACGAATGGTTTAAACGCTTCCGTGAAGGGAAGGAAACAATTGAGAATGGGCCACGTTCAGGTCGGCCATCGACAAGCAGAACCCCAGAAATTATAGAGAAACTGCGACAAATGCTGGCACAAGATCGGCGACTGACTCTAAGATTGATTGCGGAGGAATTGTACATTAGCAAGGACACGGTGCACACCATCGTCCGCGATGATTTGGGTAAGCGAAAGATCTGCTCCCGATTTGTGCCGCACAAGCTCACAGACGAGCAGAAATCAACACGGATGGAAACTTCTGGTGATTTCATTTCCATGTGTGACCAGGATCCATTGCTTCTGAAAACCATCGTCACGGGAGATGAGACCTAGTGCTACCAGTTCCATCCGGAATCAAAACGTCAATCGATGTCATGGTGTTCACCGACTTCCCCGCGACCAAAAAAAAAAAAGCCGCCTGCAAAAATCCAAGGTGAAAACACTGTTGACCGCCTTCTTCGACAACAACGGCATCATCCACAAGGAATTTGTTCCTGCAGGTCAAACCATTAATGCTGCATTTTACCAGTCCGTTTTGAACCGATTGCTACAGCGTATCCGGCGGGTTCGGCCAGAGTTGCATAGGACTGGAAAATGGATGTTGCTCCATGACTAAAAAGTTCGGTGAATGCTATCAGAAAAACAAAACAAATATACAAACAAATTTTCTTTATTGCCCTTCAAAATAGTCGCCACCCGCTACAACACACATTTGACAACGTTCGTACAGCTTCTGGTAACTATCAGCAAAGGCCTCCTGTGGAATCGATCGCAGAACGGCTGTCACACGATCTTTGATGGCATTCACGTCCGCAAAACGTTCACCTTTCATGGCCGCGTTCAAGCGGGGAAACAGGAAGAAGTCCGCAGGAGCCAGATCAGGGGAGTATGGAGGGTGTTCAAGAACAATTACCATCTTCTGAGCCAGGAATTGGAAAAGTTCGGTGAATGCTATCAGAAAACAAAACAAAGATACAAACAAATTTTCTTTATTGCCCTTCAAAATAGTCGCCATCCGCTACAACACACTTTTGACAACGTTCGTACAGCTTCTGGAAACTATCAGCAAAGGCCTCCTGTGGAATCGATCGCAGAACGGCTGTCACACGATCTTTGATGGCATTCACGTCCGCAAAAGGTTCACCTTTCATGGCCGCCTTCAAGCGGGGAAACAGGAAGAAGTCCGCAGGAGCCAGATCAGGGGACTACGGAGTGTGTTCAAAAACAGTAACGATCTTCTGAGCCAGGAATTGGCGCACACGGATCGCACAGTGTGCAGGGGCATTGTCATGGAGCAGCATTCATTTTCCAGTCCTGTGCAACTCTGGCCGAACCCGCCGGATACGCTGTAGCAATCGGTTCAAAACGGACTGGTAAAATGCAGCATTAATGGTTTGACCTGCAGGAACAAATTCCTTGTGGATGATGCCGTTGTTGTCGAAGAAGGCGATCAACAGTGTTTTCACCTTGGATTTTTGCAGGCGGCTTTTTTTTTTTTTGGTCGCGGGGAAGTCGGTGAACACCATGACATCGATTGCCGTTTTGATTCCGGATGGAACTGGTAGCACCAGGTCTCATCTCCCGTGACGATGGTTTTCAGAAGCAATGGATCCTGGTCACACATGGAAATGAAATCACCAGAAGTTTCCATCCATTTTGCTTTCTGCTCGTCTGTGAGCTTCTGCGGCACAAATCGGGAACAGATCTTCTGCTTACCCAAATCATCGCGGACGATGGTGTGCACCGTGTCCTTGCTAATGTCCAATTCCTCCGCAATCAATCTTAGAGTCAGTCGCCGATCTTGTGCCAGCATTTGTCGCAGTTTCTCTATAATTTCTGGGGTTCTGCTTGTCGATGGCCGACCTGAACGTGGCTCATTCTCAATTGTTTCCTTCCCTTCACGGAAGCGTTTAAACCATTCGTAAACACATTTTCTGCTCACGGCTTCCCTCTCGTACACCTGCACCAACATTCCATGTGTCTCCGTTGCAGTCTTCCCCAATTTGTAGCAGAACTTGATGTTTACACGTTGCTCCATTGCGCTGTGACACTTCCTCTCACACTGACTACGTTCAATTGGTCGCAGTCTGTTTACACTGCCAGTCACATGCATTGCATGCTGTGTATCGATTCTCCCCAAGTCTCTCAAGAAACATGCGCATGCCCAAGCACATGCGCCAAGTTGCCGTTCAGATATGACACCATTCACCGAACTTTTTAGACACACCACGTATATCCGCGTTCTAAATTAAATTACATTAAGTTAGATTAAATTGAGCTTATTACTTACCATTGTTACAGGAGATGCTGGAAGTGTCCTCGCTACTGAAGACAGAGTTCGACTCTTTACACTTGATTTCGAATACTTTGTGTATGGTTTCCCGTGTAATTGGTGTACGTACTTGGTGATGCAAATTAAGTTCCTCTGTTACGGCTCTATGTGCTAACCGCACAGACATTTATTTCCTGTGCTAATTTCCGCATTAATTTGGTGGAACTCCTCAACCTTACATCATCAATTTCGTCCACTTTTGGCCTGGGTTAAAAGTTTAGGCCTATCGCTTCTCGGAGCGTCATGTACTGATCCGGAACTTAGTAAATAAACCTCGCACAGAAACTCCATTAGGACATATCGAATTTGGAAAACGTTCACGAAATTTACGTGTTACATTTTCCGAAAACGTATCACTTTCACGGAAGACATATTCCACTAAAAACGCTCTCTCTTCAATAGATAACATAGGCTTATTGACTTCTAACGTACAAAAGCACAACCACTTCTTACAAGCTCAATGTCCACACTCAGCTGTGAGTACGTAGAATGCTATTCAGTTACTACCTGCAATAGGTCAAGGTCCACACCGCTGCTCCCACGCCTTATGTTAGTGCTGCCAACATAAGCGCTCCCACGCGCCTCTGAGTTCACTGCGGAGAGACTTTCACCACGCAATGTACTTTGCCAATTTCATTCCAATGAATTCAAGTTTTCCCTCTTATCTGGCAATCATGAAAGATTACTGTCTTGACAACAGTGACTTAGGGTAAAATATGGTGAGAATTAAAATTTTATTGTCAAAAATCAGGTGATTAAAGCTTTATTTGGAAGGAACGGTGCTGTGAATTTTCTTAAAAAACATGCTCTACCGAGACAAAAGCATAATATTTTGCCAGTGTCTCGGCAAGCTGTTTATATGATCATCTTTTAATATTATATGCCGTGTTATCTAATCGACTAACAGACGCATTGTACCTTAATTTATCTGTTCTGTCGGAAGACATGCCTCTTCATAGAAGACTATAACTATGGCTCATGTATGGAACACCACATTTTCTCCATATCAATCGACAAATTTTAGATCAAAACTTTAGTGAATATTGGATAGGTTAATGATGCCCAATTAATTGACCTGTACGAGCTGTTTGTCATGTGGAACTCTAGCTGTGGAAACATTTAAAGCAGTTTGGTAGTATATTTGAAAGCCAATCAACGATTCCGAGACACTGAATTAAGCATGCATGTCAGAAAATTCGTGAACGACCAGGAATTTTGGAACCATCGCTGCTTCTGTGCTATAAAGAACTGAACACCGGGTAGAAATGAGTGGACACCATGTAGAGCATTTGCAGTTGCAATGCTTTTAGCTCCGCAGTTTTTATTTTCAGGGCTACATTACCTGTAAATTCTTTACTTAGACTTTCTAAAAAGTCTGTAACTCAATTCTAACACTATGTATCCCTCCATAAAAGTTTTGACAAATTCTTTTTACTTTCCAATCATACTAAGCATGAAGAGAAAATACAGTGAATCAATAAAAAAAGAAAGAAAAAGATGTTTTAGAAATTTCCATGGAAATGAAAATATTAAGCATCTCTCATTTAAAAAAAAGTGTTCTTTCTGACAAAATTGTTGGCCGTGTACAGCGATTCCGTCTAAACTCTTGGGAGAAAACTATTCGCAATCTACTAGTAAATTAATTTGGAAATAATACAGATAAATGGTTATGCGCATCAACCTTGGTTAAAAAAGTGTTGTAAACGTGAGTTAGACGAGTTGTTCAAATTTGTCGAGTATGGTGATGTTCGATATTCCCGACGTTCGCTCTGCAGAAGGAGGCCTGTCGTGTTTGTTCCAACTTGATATAAAAATATTCACTGTCCTCCACTCATGTATTAATCGCTTGAAAATTTTAGAACAAATCTTGCGATTAGATTTTCATATGAAATAAGACGAAATTTTTTAATATCTTTGTTGCCTCTCTCTTGTTCGAACGTTTCAGGACGCTAGTTTCTAATAATGTTAGGTGAATAATAAAATATGTGCAGTTCTACGTTGTGTAACTTTTTCATTCTCCTGTAACTTCATCCCTCTTAGCCCCAAGTATTTTCCTAAGCACCTTATTCTCGAACATCCTTAACCTCTGTTCCTCTCTCAAAGTGAGGGTCCAAGATTCACAACCGTACAAAACAATCGGTAATATAATGTTTTGTAAATTCTAACTTCCAGTTTTTTCGAGAGCAGACTGGATGATAGAAGCTTCTCAACCTAATAATAACACGCATTTACCATATTTATTGTGCGTTTAATTTCCTCTCGAGATCATTTATATTTGTTAGTGTTGCTCCAAAGTACTTGAATTTTTCCACTTTTTCAAAGGATAAATTTCCAATTTTTATATTTCCATTTCGTCCTACGTTTTGGTTACGAGACATAAGCATAAACTTTTTCGGGTTTGCTTCAAGCGTATCTCCTTACTTGCTTCAAGTAAAAGTTCTGTGTTTTCCCTAATCGTGTGTTAATTTTCTTCTAACAAATTCCCGTCATCCGCATAAACAAGGAGATGTAATCCGTTCAATTACAAACTCTCCCTGTTTTCTAGGACTGCCCTAATGACATATTCTGGAGCGAAGTTACAAATTAAAGATATAGTGCATCTTCTCGCCTTAGCCCGCAGTGAATTGTAAAAGCGTCAGACAAAATCTGGCATATATGGACTCTACTGTAAGTTTCAGTGAGACACACTTTAATTAATCGAACTAGTTTCTTGTGAATATCAAATTCAATAAGAATATTATATAAAATTTCTCTCTTAACCAAGTCGCATGTCTTTTTGAAATCTACGAATAGCTGATGTACTGTGCCTTTATACTTCCATTTTTTCTCCAGTATCTGTCGAATACAATAAAATCTGATCAATAGTCGGTCTATTACGACTAAATATACATTTATGATCCTCAATAATTTCATCTATATAAGGAGTTGATCTTCTGAAAAGAAATGAAATAAAAAAAATACATATTTACTTTCAGATGATTTGCCCCAGAATATTAATCCATTATTTCATTATAATGAAAGTATTATATCACTAATAGAAGATAAGAAACTAAATGCATAACAGGCAGACTCTTTGTGGGAATAATAGGCTATATTCTGTGCGTGTTTTCCAGTTCAAGTGATTTTTGAATCCAAACCAAGAAACCATTTAATCAAAACTATTGTGGGAAAACTGAGGACTATTTTGTGTAAAAACTTTATCACACTGGTTTTATTTACATTAAATTAATGTATTTACTCAAAGCATAAATACATTAGTTTTAACACCGTATTAAAAGTGTTTGTGAAGTGATCATAGTCTTCTGTTTTAGCCGTTTCAGAGGCAGAAAACAAAATAGAGCGAGCTAACGGTGGGTTCAGTGATGGACGGAATAAGTGACGTCGAAAAAAGAATATTTACTTTCCTCCTTGTATTCCCATTAAAGACAGTTTATCTCACTGTGATGATACACTTTTTGAAGTTATAATTTTTTATCATAACAAGCCGATGATATCATATTGATAAGATGGCCAATTAAAAGTGGAACACAAATATGTCAGAAAACTTTGGGAACCGAGGGGTAGAACCAAGGCAGTGGTATAAAGAAAGAACTGGTAGCATATGCTGAATGAACGATATTTTATGGTCATTGCGGTAGAGAAAATATAGTAAGTCAGAAGAATATTTTGACACATGTAATTGATAGCATCAGGTCAGAATCCATATCACACCACATATTTTACTGAATGAAACCACTTAAGCATTGGAGAGCTCTCATATAAATGAGACGTTTCGAAGGCCAGGAATTCAAATACAACTCTCGATATTTGACTTTGAATGAGACTTGAAATGTAAGATACCCTTATCCACTCAACCCTTTCAGACGCTTCCACCCCTTCTATTCCAGAAAATCTTCCTCATCCCTTACACTGACGCTAAGCTTCAAGTCAGTCACTTTTTGAGACTTGAACGCTTTCCAAAGCAATTTCTCACACGTCTTTGAGTTTTCGACAGAAAATGTGTGCCGGTAGCTTAGCGCGTTCCTCTATTGTAAAAGAGCCCCTCCCTCTCCCCAATACTCGGTGCAGATAAGGCGCCTGCTTGATGGGAGAGAACGTTTCCTGTATTAAACAATGGAGCTTCTTTCCTCATGAAAATGTATGTAGCGACACACTTTGTCAGGTCATTTAGGACTGAATAGCGCTCGAGTTTATTAAAATATATTCCTTTGTTTCCTCGCTGTGATAAAAAGTACCGCAGTGCAACAAATATTGATCTGAATTTCTTTATTAAAATATGTTTATCGTTCGAAATAGTCGTTTCTTCATATTTTATCAATTGTGGACGAAGAACATTAATATTGTTCGTAGGCCTATGCGAATATAAAATAGCGAATATGTCTTTCTACTTTGGAAATATGGAGGTAATATATTTTGAAGAGATGAAACTCATGGTTAGAATATGATTTAGGGGCTGGTTTTCTCAAACTACTCAAGTTCTCCCTGCCATAACCTCCTGACCTCTGAGACATTCTATGTAAAGATTATTATTTTTGTTCTACAGAATATATCTGTTATGGTAACAATTAATATTAGAGGAGAAAAATTCGCTCCGGCGCCGGGAATCGAACCCGGGTGCTTGGTTCTAAGTACAAAGCGCTCTGACCATTGAGCTACGCCGAAGTCCAATCCAAAGCCCCGGATCTAACTCTCCTCCTCCAGTGTTTTTCCCTTTGTGGCCTGACTCCAAGTTGGGCATGTATGTTGACATTTTATTTCAAGTCAACTGCCATTATACAAGGAGCGCACTCAGTTGAGTGACTTGGCGGCCGGGATTGCACAGTAATATGGACAGTAATCTGTACAAAAATATGCACTGTTGCTAGAACAATCTACGTAAAGATTTTTTTTGGTCCTACAGAATATATCTGTTATGGTAACAATTCCGGGGCTGTGGATTGGACTTCGGCGTAGCTCAATGGTGAGAGCGCTTGGTACGTAGAACCAAGGACCCGGGTTCGATCCCCGGTGCCGGAGCGAATTTTTCTCCTTTAATATTAATTGTTGCCATAACAGGTATATTCTGTAGAACAAAATAAATATTCGCACAATACGTAAAACATATCTATATTCTAGATAGGCCTACTTTCTGTTTCATAATAGCCCTATATTTTTCATCGAAACCTAAAAACCAATGCTCATTACATTTTCTCTTATTTACAGAGTTTTGAATATTGAAACTGTACTTTGTAAAAGAAATATATATATTTTAGAAAAGTGAAAATGAGTTTAGAAGTAAATATTGTGCGTGCTCTGATGGCATACATGCAAAGTTAAGTTTTACCTTAACTTACGACGAATGACTTGTAGTACAGTTGGCATCTGTGTTCTGATCATACTGAAACTTCTCAGGATTTTCTGATAACAGCATTATAATATAATGGAAAAGAAGGTTGACTGTACTGAATGAGGTGGTTCTCCCAGGATATATAGGGAAACTACTTGGTTCTTGACTTAGATTTCAAGATTAAATTGATTTCATACAAAACTAAACATGATTTATTTTAAACAAAGAGGTTGGATACTATTTACATAAAATAACCGTAGAAGCAGCTGACGCCATCTTACAATCTTGCTTTTGTCACAATCTTTGACTTATTTCTGCGTTCTCCTCGACTATGATTGTCCGTTAATCCCTCAACAAAACGCTTTTTATGGACTCTTACAGGCTTCCCGGCCGTGGTGTCACCCGAACTTCCAGCGGATGAGATGGACTAGGACCTTTTTGTTTATACGTACTTTAAATTTATCGTCTTAATCAATCAACTATTACAACCAAATATATTCTGTGCAATACAGGAATAAGTCGCTTTGTTGGGATTACACGTAAGAAAGTAGTTCGAACAATGCTTGTTTTAATTTAACCAATTAAAATGCATGATTGATTTCACTGGACCAATGTGAATATCCAGCTGTGATTCATGGCGCAAGAATATTTTATCGCAGGCGGTTATATCTGGTAGACGCGCGACATAACATTTACCGTACCAGCAGATTCACCTGCTCTTGTTCATGCTCAATAGAGAAACGCTTGTTAAGCACATACTTCGCAAGCTGGAACGCGATGCATTCATCTTATCGTAAAACTTTTCCTAGATTGTCTCGAAATTAACGCCCAAATAGAAAACATGCTACAGGGCTTGCTTAAGCCCTGGGACATAACAATTATGATAAGAACTTCAGTTATTTAAAGGATTGAAATTTGAATTTTCACAATTGGAAATTAGTTAATATTGAAATTATAGGATATATTCGGCCCTGAAGTTTCAAATTTTGTTAATTTAGAAATGTTTATAGTTTTTCTCCATGTATTATCGTCTCTAATGCCAAATAGTAGAAATTAATAATAAATGCTTGTCTAAGTTAACGTTGTAACTGAACACTACCTATTTATGTGCACATCTACAAGTATAAATAAATAAATAAATAAATGGTGGAAATTACAATAATTCAATAAATCACAGTAAAAATAAAATTATTACACTAACTACATGCTACACATTACAGTGAATGATTGTAAATATTTTTGTGCTTCAAATGAAAAATTCTTCCTTCTTTCCGATAAAATACGTTTTCTTCTTTTCTTCGCTGAATAGCAGACTTGAAGTGTGTACGCCGAGCTATATTACATACTTACCTACACTGTTGCGGGTTGCTTGGAGACACTAGGTAACCAAACGTAGGACTCCAGTCATCACTACATCAAACGATCCAACGAAAAATGTTCTAAGGAAAAAATAATCCTGGAAAGTTATAGAGTTGGGCCATAAGACTGAGTATTTGGATATGACACCTCTCAAAAACAAAGCAAAACAAAGGTAGAGTGTAGTGAATGAAAATATATTTCCGTTGTGCTTTCGTTATTCTTGTAAAGAGCCTACTATTTTAATCAAAGGACTGTTATTAATGCAAGAATTAGGTTTCAAAATACGTCAGTAGTCTAATATAGTGTAGCAGCTATGTTTTCCCCTCAGGATGTGTCGAGTGCAACGCCTTAGATGGCAAAAAGAAACACAGCTTCGGCGTGTCGCTTGGATAAATAATGCAAAATCAAATTCCCGCTATTGGATAAAAATACATTCTCCGTTGTATCAGGGATACACCACCACATAGAATACGTTACCCAGTTTCGGGAATTAAAATAAATTTGTGACTGTTTGAATGTTTTATTTTAGTCTCGTTTTATAAATGAATTGTATGAATCTCGGATAGGGGAAGTAATTAATAATGAAGCGAATTTCGGGATTAGTCCCAGCTCACAAAGATGTTTAACTATGATTCACTCATAGTGTTTCATACGTGTTTATTATGAGTAATATTGCAGAACTCGCGATTATAAATCAGACGATTCGCACAGGATCTTGGATGAAAAATACAGTGAAATGGACTAAAAGTTAGTATTTTGCCGTGGACCAAACTTGTGATAAAACGGTTCAGGTAAATATCACCGTGGCTCACTATAGCTGCTCCCCCGATGGGACTAAATTGTGTGCATACTAATGTTCTGCTTTAGATTATCTCAGGATACTCTGATTACTTCTGTTATAATTCCACCTTGTTTCCACAACTTAGTTACTCCATACATTATTCAGATTCTCTAATTACGTGGAATTTCTTTTTATGCCTTATTTGCCAGATAGGCCTATGAATTTCGTCAGTATGTTGGAACTAACTTCAGACCGTTGTCCTTGGTTTGCTTCTTTCTTTCCAGGTAATGCGACAGTTTCAGAAGATTTTAGTTCATCCATTTTTGTTGATTATAAGATTAAATTACCTTAGGAATAACAGCGTAATCTTTTCTGAGAGTTCTTATTGATGAATGGGTTTGCGATGTCTGGATTAAGATTTAATTTGGATGTAGAATTTCAATTTGTTTAGGTCTGTTTGACCTTTAAAATCTTACATGATCTGAGTTTATTTCAGAACACTAATTCAATCTCTTTTTTTCTTCTTTTTAAAAGACACCAGTCAATTGAGGTAAATTTGAGAGAAACAAAAAAAAAAAAAAACTATATTAAGAATTTATTCAAATAAACAATTGTTGTACTTTTTCTATTGCATAATAACGCACATGATATTTTGAGAAGAATTTGTAATGTATTAATGATTTATTTTTGATGCATTTTCTTAATTGTGATATGATGCAAATTAGTGACTGATGCTCTTTGAAAACAAATGGATTCAAATAGCTATAAAGAACAATTTTGTGAAGACTTCATTTTCTAAGACAGAAGGGCATTTTCAGAAGGAAATGAAAATAACAACAAATATTATGGAGTTTAATAAGTTTGCCATTCATATCGATGCTATTGAGTGCTCCATTGACAATTTATTGGATACCTCTAAAATACACTGTGTCCATACTAAAAGTATACAGAAATAAGCTTATATCGTAACTTGGATAAGGTTTATTAAATACATTTGTTCTGCATTGTATAGAGTAACTGAAAAAGTTTTTATTTCCACCAGTACACTTCAACATGAGCACCATTTATAGCTCGACAGGTACCAAAACGATACTCAACCTCTCGCCAGGTGTTCACCAACATATCAAGCGTTATAAGCTCAATTGTTTCAATGATACGCTGTCTCAAATCAATCAAATTACGAAATTTTCTGCTGGATACAAACTTTTTAACAAATACCCACGCAAAACATCCAAAGGAGTTAAATCCGGGGATCTAGGGGGCCAGGAATTAGCCCACCCCTATCAATCCAATTTCTTGAGAAGGTTACATCCAAAAACGTTTTAACATTTCGATGGAAGTGTAGTGTAGGTTGCTGAAATGTTAAACCTGGCGGAAATTGGGGGATTAGCAAAGTTCTCCAGCATATCAAGGTACGTGACTCCAGTCACTGTAGGCTCCATAAAAAATAATAGGTCAATTACGCCATTTTTGTGCATTCCCAACCAGACATTGACTTTTGGCAAGTCCTTTTCAAGTTCCTCATCTGTAGGGATTCTGAGAACTCCATATGCAGCAATTATGACGATTAACCTTCCCGCAAACGTGAAAGGTTGCTTCATCACTGAATAGTAACAAATCGACATACCTGGGATTTCCATCGATGCGCCGAATCATCTCATCACAGAAATTAGCTCTCTTGCGACAATCATCTGGCTTGAGTTGATGAAGGAGCTGAAGTTTGTAAGCACGCACAGGGAGACGTTTGCGTAGAATCTTGTGAACTGTTGAACGAGGAATCTGCAGTTCCCTACTAGCCTGCCTAATTGATTTACATGGGCTTCTAGCAAATGATTCACTCATCTGATACACAGACATTTCGGCCACATGCTTTTTAGAACGTCTCCCTGTCTTTGAAATCAAGCTTCCATTATCTCGTAGAGTTTTATCTCACTCGTAAATGGATTTGCGTGTAGGAGGATCCACATTCCATTCCCTCCGTATGCGCCGCTGAACACGAGTAACTGAATTCAATTCTGCAAACCAGAGCACGCATTGAACTTTTTGCTGTACCGTCCACATCTCTATTGACAAGGAACTAGACTGATAAATGCAAATTTTCATCCATGCAACAATAAGCTTGAGACGAAACATTTCACATAATAATGACCATGCAACAATAAGCTTGAAACGAAATATTGCACACAACAATGCCCTTGGAAAAGGTATGAAACATAATTTTGGAAAGTTTTTCTATTGATTGAGCTTTATCTTAGGTAATTATAATATACGGCTGTGAAATTATAAGCTATTATTTCTGTTATTCTGTATACGTACTCTTAGTGTGGACACGGTGTATATTAAGATACACCTTGCTACTCAATACGTGTATCGGTAACTAGTTTGTCTGTAATATATTATTTTGCATACAGTTCAATATGTGAAGGTTTACTTCTTTATATACCTTGTCCTTCGGACCTGTTTTTAAGGAAAAGTTACATAGATTAAGATCGAAATAAATCAGCGGTCACAAAAAACACCTTATTATCCCAATAATAAGCATAGATTTAAACTTATCCATAAAACGAATCAGAACAAGTACATTACAATAGTGAAAATATCCACATAATATTTAACTAAATTTTAGTACTGTACAGTAATTTATCTAATGTAGGATTTTTTTTTGTCGTTCCACAGAAATATTGGCCCTACAAAATTTAACCTGCATGGTACGAAACTCAATCTCTATCATGCTTCCTTCTTCAGTTTTTAATGTCCAAAATCTATCCGTTCGTTATACTTTTTTTTTAATTTGCGAATTATGTTCGTGTAAGCCGTTTTATAAACGATTTCTTACAACAGTGCGTAAAGTTGTATTTCACTGACTGGTATCAGCGCATGAAGTGAGCATTCACGATACCAGGTCGAGAAAGACAACTATGCGTGAAGTAAATCACTTCACGAACTAATATTTTACATCACGCATTATTCTCTAACTTAGAACGCCAATGAACGGTACGTTGAACAGTAATACCATGGAAAGCATGATAACATAACTGAATTATTGCAAAGGGTGTAAAAATTATAATTACGGAGTCATTTTTGTGGAAACATAATTATATTCTTTAATCCTGTATTTGGTAACCTTGACATGTCCTCGGTCGATATGCAAAAGATTGAGTTCAAGTTATTAACGTGTCAAATTAGTTTCTACATGCCTGCGCAAGTTCGAAGAACACGGAAGTTAAACCTTTAAACTCCATATCTTGTAACTTTCAAGTTTGACCTCAATCTAATCTTATACCTCCTGAGCTTACGTGACTCATGTAGCCAGATTCAATAATTCCAAATATTGATCTCACAAAAGTAATGATCAATGCCGGAGTTATGATTTATTATGAGTAAGATTTAACCAAATTTAAAACATTAGTATTTATAATTAAATGTTTCTAGTACTAATTATTATTGCATGGGTGAGGGAAACAAATACTTGACATTGTTTCCCTGAAATTGCACAAGACTTTCAGAGAACATATGTTTAAGCCTAGATCATATATACCCATATTGCTCGGCTTTATAGGCTTTAACGGTAACAACCTTTCAGGGTTACTATGCTGCCATCTAGTTGTTACATAAGGTACCACGTCATAACTCCCATTTGAATTGTATTAGCGACTGTACTGCCATCTCGTGTTCGTTTACGGCGGACGGGTGACGATCCTGGCGGTTGTTCTCTTAAAGTGCCACTGATTTTAACATAGGGGTGAGCAATCTGTTATATATGATCTAGGATTTAAGTTATATTAGGTCGTCTCAAATGTTTTCTTCCTCCAACTGTGCTTCGGTAAATTCACACTGATCTAATTGTCACAGTTTTGACACAGTTCAAATTGGTGCAGGAGGCAAGGACCTGTGGCCTTAAAACACCAAGACGTGTTGACAATTTGTTATTAATGAGTGGCTGCTGGTGGATATAGTCCCATTCTCTGGAATAGGTGGTCTTCCTGAGCGAGGTTCATCTCCAAGGTTTAGGTCTCCATCATTAATTCACCTAAACGAGTTTGATGCCGTCTTACTACTGACCGCTCCTTCATCTTTCACTTCACTTTAACCTCTGAGGTAGCTGAGTGGCCAAATTTTCGGCCTCTCACGTAGACTGTCCGGGTTCGACTGTCGGTTTGGCTGGGATCTTCCTTGCGAAAAATCCGTATTGATATTTGTGTCGCATAAAGTCGAAGATTATGGTGTTTTTCTTGGCGTTCTCTCGTTTCCCCATAATAGGTATCTACATCAGTCCGTCTTGCTGTCCATTCTGTCACCATTTCATAGCATTCCTAGAACGCACGGAGGGGGATGGCCTAGAGACGAGTGGGGTTGCCTGCTCGAAAATTGGAAAATCAGCGAATCTTATTGTAGTCAGCCGTGGTTTTGGAATGTACCTAGGTTGACGGTCAGTTTAACCCTTCAGTACTCTCGTACTTTTTCGTAACGTATTCAGTTGCGTGGGAAACAGCTGTCACCAAGTTATTTTCTTGCTTTAGAGAATGAATTTGTACAATCTTTTCATTATATGAATGGTTATAACATTGTGTTACTTTGGAGTAGGCCTATACACAGTTTATTTATAAATAAATATCGAATTAGTTTTGGAATATAATTAGTTTTTTTATAATTAATAGACAAATTCAAATAATTTTGTAAATTTACCTACAAAATTAACACTGAAAATACGGGTATGTTTATAATCCTGACTTTGTTGTGAAAATCTTTCTATACAATAATACCTTAATAACTTGTGTCCTATTGGCCTATTTTCTTAGATTATCCTTCAAAAGTCTTTATTCCTGAATGCTTTCCGCAGACATGTCTTTACAATACCTAGTTATTTACAAGCAATTTACACAGATATCCTTCAAATAGTCGGCACATGTCCGTTTTGAACATTTCACACACCATTTCTAGTCTTTTGTCTCGAGATCTACCAAATTGGTAACGACGGACCTTGGATCCATTTCCAATAATACTTGAGTACGCCTTCTAATCTCTGAAGAAATTTGATAAACGTAAATCTACAATCCTTAGAAGTTCAGTAGAACAAGTTATCCCTAAATATATAGTATATAACTCACAAAAGTGATAGTGAATACTTACCGAACTTTGCAGAAACCGTTACGTAAAAGGTCGCGTAGTTTACAATTGTCACCCAGAAAAATAAAACCATAGCAATATCAAAATTAAATAATGTTTTTACGTGAACTTGGTTTTGAAGGTATGTAAAGCCTTACGGTTGTAAACCCTTTTTAGAGGAAACACAATAATGAAAAGAAACACGGTGATTGGCAGGTCTCTCCCACGCGAGTACTGAAGGGTTAATAGCTAGTTGTTCTAAGGTCGCAATTCTGGGCAGTAGTACTCCCTCCCAAAATTAAATTCAATTCACATATTTTAAATTTCTCACTTTACACCCGTGGCTTTTTCCAAAAGGAACGCAAAGATACTCGAACTACGATTGTGTTTTCGCACATTTATAATGAAAAGCTGGATGTAATAGGCACTGTATACCGCAGAGTGCAGTTTATGATTATTGAAATGTGTTCCAAAGCAATACCAACAACGGATATAACCAAATCATCTGTTGCCTACAAGTCAAAGAAAACTGAGTAGACTACATACGAGAAAATACATAATTCTAAAGCGATCTATTAATTACCTTCAAAGTATCAAACTTGAGGTCCAAAATGAAACAGAGAGAACTTCTAAAATCGTTCGTAATAAATATTTAGAACTTCAGAAAATCTTCTGAAGTAACCTGAATATATCATTCAATTAATCATTCACCGAAGAAGATTTTTGAAGCTGCAGAGCATTCTGTTGAAATATTATAATCGAATAAGAAACCAGCATTACGCTGCCCTTTGCAGAAAATGTGAGTTTATGCGTCCGTGCATGTATTATTACATAGCCTACTACTTCATTTCAATCACTTAATCAAAAGTTGTGTTTAATTCTGGTTTCTAGTGTAGCTGTAAGCTCACGTTTTCCTTCTGGGAATGTACGTGTTAACATAATCACAAGAGACTTGAAAACTTATCTGTCTCAGGGGTTTATAGATGGAACCCAGGTGTGCCGCATCCATTACTGCTGCCTCTAATTAAATCGATAACGCTGCAACTGTAGTTTGCAATTAGTATTCAACTAATGTGAATTGAAATTATATTACATTAAAATGTATTATAATTCAGAAATAACTACAAAAATAAAAACAGAATTTAGAAATAGTTTTAAGGGGAGTTAATGGTTTTAATATGGTTGAAAAGCAGTGAATTAAATTATTTTGGTTTAAAATTCACTTTGATATGTGGAAAATATAGCCTACTAAACATTATTTAATACGCGTTTCTGCCCTTATCAGCTGCTGCGATGCTATTTTTTAAGCCCTGGTGCACATAATTTTGAATAGGAAAGAATAGTTCAATATGCTGGAAAACCAGTAAATTAAAAAATATGTATATTTTGCTTTAATATAAATTTTGATAAATGTGAAACATATATCATACTGTATTATTACGTAAGAAAATTAAATGCGTATTTATGGCTTTGTTAGCTGTTGTGAAGTCATTTTGAAGGCTGTTATGCACATTTTTTTAAATGACACTAAACTTTGATCGTAATTTCCCATAATATTAATTTTTTGCTTTATTCACAAACAAGAACTTAATCTTCGGAACTATTAATGCTACTTGCATGATATTTGGTACATACATTCTTAGGCTAAAATGAAAATTTCGTCTGTAATAGAATTTTGTCCTTTTGTTGCATTTGAAAAATATCCCTCCATATTCCAGAAATGCATAAATATGTTAGTTGGGAGACCGGAGGGAAAAAGACCTTTGGGGGGGCCGAGACGTAGATAGGAGGATAATATTAAAATGGATTTCAGGGAGGTGCGATATGATGATAGAGAGTGGATTAATCTTGCACGGGAAAGGGATCGATAGCGGACTTATGTGAGGGCTGCAATGAACCTGCGGGTTCCTTAAAATCTATTTGTAAGTAAATAAGTAAGGGTAGTCAAATATTACTGCCTAAATGTAAGGAAATACAAATATTTTGAAGGCACACAGCTTTTATTCTGGACTATCTGGTACCGCGTGAAACGCATTGTGGCTACGCGCATGATTCTGGGTATTATTGTAATTGATCTGCCCACCCTCGTTCAGTACTATCGCCCCTCAAATGAAACCGCATTAACGACAGGAGTGATTTGCGAATGTTTTAGGGAGAGTATTTTAGCTCTAAGCTTCAAGTATCGGAAAATTGATCGTCAATGGCTGCATTGGTTTATACAGCAGTGATTTTGTTAGAATTAAGCTATAGGCTACATTTTAGTTTGTGATGGCATGTTTCGTCAGGAAAAAGAAATACAAGCAATACAGCCCATCGAGATGTAAACTTAGCTAAGGTTTCTTTACGTATATAATAACATTTTAACATTCCAGTAACTTTCTTTTCCTGTATAAGCTATCATTATTATTATTATTATTATTATTATTATTATTATTATTATTATTATTATTATTATTACTGCTATTGTTATTATGTTAGTATTATTAGTATTATTCTTTTATTTATTCAACTTTTCCCCAACTTGTGAAGTTCTAATATGACAAATAATTGTAAAATTAAGATTACGATCGATTTATAACATGAAAAGAAATAAAGAATTAGAATGACAATATAGGCTATAGTGATCAATATAAAAATAAGGTGGTAAGAGCCTAAAGAAAGTAGTGCTAGAAAGGTACCTCAGGACGTGGAATGAAGTTGATGTCGTAAGATGTAAATTAATAGCTTCAATGACTCAGTAGCTGCTTCTTTAGTTATGGTAATTAGTATTTGAAAACATCTACAAAATCAAAGGAGACGATTGGTGATGGTTCCTCTTACACCAATAAAGAGATCAATATGTTCTACATCGTTAAGATGGAAGGCGTTTTTATAGTAGGGAATATTGGTTCTGTATATGGATTTTTTTTTCGCATCCATCTCCACACATTACCTTTTATTATTATTATTATTATTATTATTATTATTATTATTATTATTATTATTATTATTATTATTATTATTATCATTATTATTATTATTATTATTATTATTATTATTATTATTATTATTATTATTATTATTATTATTATTATTATTAGAGATTAACTGTGAATAACAATAATAATACATTTTGGGTACTTTTTCGTAGCATTAAAAAGTAGCAATTTCTAAACCAACCAATGCTTTAGTTTGCATGAAATTCTGAACATACATTCTCCTCTGTAGTTCGTAGAGGTTGAGCTACAATAATTAGGATACTGTGATAAACAACCATTATTCATGGCAAAATGTGATAAAATTTATTTTTAGTCCCAACATTTGAAAATAAATGTGTAAATGTAATTAATTAGAGCCCGGAATTTTGAGTGCTAAAAGTTAAGAATGACACTGAGTGTAGATGAATAGAAGTGGTGCCCGTGAGGAGGGTTTTAAGCTTAGTTCACAAGAGTCCGATATATAATAATAGACAACAGAGTCAGGAAGACTGAGCAATGGATCTTGTAAACTGTGCGCGAATTTGTAAGTGGTGGTTAAGAGGATTAAAGACCTTTAACGATACCAAAGGGAAAGAAAATACTGAATAACAAGAATGGCATCTGAAAGAAGTGGAGGCATGGCAATGATAAATCGTGCGCTAGTTTGTAAGTGGTGATTAAGAGGATTAGAGACCTTTAGCAATATCGAAGGGAAAATACTGAATGACATCTCCAAGAAGTGGTGGCATGGCTTCTATATTTATAAACTATAGCGAGAACAATATTAACTTTTAGCACCTAAAATTCCGGGCTCTAATAATTATTGGTTGTGTGCAATCCATAGTAGTTCACAATCTGTACTATATTGTTAGCTACGAATGAACTTGGAGTGTATAGCAGCCAGATTGGTTGTTTTATAAGAAATTATATTTTTTGTCAAATGCTAGGAAAAATATGCAAATTTTATTTCTTTTTAATTCACAATACCGTCACGGTGGTCTAGTGGCTATAGAACTGGACTTATAATCCTGTGGACCTCGGTTCAATTCCCAGTGTGCCCCCGATTTACAACTTGTGTTGGGCAATCCTGTGGTTCAGGTAACACAGGGGTTTTCTCCGGGAGCTCCGGTCCCCAGCGGAACAAATCTCATCTCGTCTCGTCTCGTCTCGTCTCGTCTCATCGTGGATGTAGCGTAGACCAGCCTCCTATGACGCACGCTGAGCAACGATTCTGTCAGTAAATTGATCTACATAACTGGCTTCATAAGGGTGAATGCCGCTAGTCAACTACCCGCCATAAACATATTTAATAATAGTTTATACCTCTACTAAAAGAAAGCTCGTGAAATGTTCTATTAGTGTGCAACATTTTTCTTCTCTGTGTATAATACGGAGTAATTCCATTAATATGATTAATTAAGAAAAATACATCATCGTAGTTCAGGCTAGATGTATGAGCCTCCATAATAAAGGACACTGATTCCTGAGTATTGTTACTTTCAGAAAAGTAGAATTAAGAGATCATCGCTGTAATTTTCAGTAGGCTAAGTACAGTAGTACCTACGGATATGTCACTAAATTACAAGATAAGATGTTTTTTTTATTCAGTTAATTTATTAATAACGCTATATTAATTACACAGTTATTTATCGTTGCTGGGTGGTGATAGCGAGACGGAATTTAGGCGAAATACATTTGAAGATTTGCTACGAGATTATCTAACATTCATTGCAATTCGTAAGACATCCAATCGGCAAATCACCCCAGGCCGGAGCATGAGATACAAATTGTGAGCATGAGACACAAAATGTGGCCTACTTTGCACACTGCTAGCCGGATTGTTCTGAACAAATTTTACGCTTTGTTTCATTCTGTGGAAATTTTCGAAGCCGATGTTCCCTTCCAGATATCTTGAAAATCCTTACTGAATTTTTGCGGGAAGATTATTTTTTTCCAGTGCACACAGCGAAATTATCTTAAAAGTACGTATTGTAGGAGTTATATTTATCTTAACATTTTAAGTAAAGTTCTTCTGAGTTTACGCCTGTGTAAGCCAACAGAATCTTGAGAAGTAAGACGTACTCTCCAGGGAACTGTGTAGAATTAAAAACACGTCCTGTGAAGTGAAAGTTGTGTCAACGCTGTAGGTAATAACTTTGAAACTCTGAATCTCAATTAATGATATAAATTAAGTTAAATATACAATAGTATACATTACAATACACGGTTGGGTAGTGCTTTTTGCAAAATCGAGGAAAAGTTTTAAAAACGAGCAGAGCGGGTTTTTCATTTTCCGAGATTTTGTAATACACTTCACAAACGTGTATTGGACAGTATTTTTTGCACAATGGTACATTTTCAAAATTATATTTTAAAAATCTTAATATAAAGTACCAGTACGTACATTACACTATGAACAGCTGACTGATGTTAGCAATCTGACTAACGTACAAACTTCACTATCAACTTCAATGTGAAGGAGTAGTATAAAGTTAACAGGGGAATGCAAGGGAAGTCGAGAACAAGGA
>NC_091117.1:95292500-95315000 GCF_040183065.1 Periplaneta americana
GGATAGACGAAATCGTCGAAACATTGTTAATTTCTTATTCATCAACAGCAATGAAAAAATCCTGTTTATATCTATCCTAAAAAGGTAGGGGATATTCATACCCTGCTGTCGGACTCGTCAGGTTGCCCCTGGAAACAGTGAACATTAACACATAAAATATAGGCTTACAATATACAGTATCTTCAATACTGTCTTCTAATCGTTTCGTACACCACAAATTATTATTATTATTATTATTATTATTATTATTATTATTATTATTATTATTATTATTATTATTATTATTATTATTTTCACTACTTAACTACTAGCCTACGAAATCACTACCCACAAACTATATATATATATATATATATATATATATATATATATATATATATATATATATATATGCCTATCGGAAAAATAACCTATGCGTTTGCCCATTCATAGTAGGCTATACATCCAGCTATCCGTCCTTCTACCAGTGAAATTTTAGAGAAAAGAGAAATTTATTTGTATGTGGTTCCAGAAAATGAAATAAGAATTGGTATATTTCGATCACTTGTGTTGAGAAGATTTATATATAAATACGTGTTTAATGTAAGTGCTCCGCTCCGCTTAATTAATTTATTATTTCATTCATTCCCACTCAATTAAATATCTGTCAATTCATTTCCTATCAGAGCATCCATACACCCATCCATTTTCTATCAAATCATCCAGCCATACGCCCATGTATTCATAAATTCATTCATAGATTTGTCCGCCCATTTATCTACCCATCTCCCTATGTGTTCATCCATATCCATCCATTCGTCTATTTATCTATCCATCTAAATCCTATCAAATCATCATCCATACTCCCATATATATATCCATTCATACATATATTCGCCTATTTATCCATCCATCCGACTAACTCCTATCAAACCATCCATCCACCCATGTGTTCATTCACTCATCCATATCCATCTATTCGTCCATTTATCCATCCATCTATCCATCCATACATCTATTCGCACATTCATTCACCCAACCATTCAGCTTTCCATTCATCCATTTCCTATGAAACAATCCATCCATCCATTCATCCATCCAGCCATCCGTCCATACATCGATCCGCCCATTTACTCATCCATCCATCTACTTCCTGTTAAATCATCCATCGGCCCATATATTCGTCCATCCACTTCTTGTTAAATCATTCACCCATCCGCCCATATATTCATTCATCCATCCTTGCATCCATATACCGATCTGCCCATATCCATCCATCCATCGATCCATTTATTTCCTATGAAATCATCCATCCGCTGATGAATCCGTCCATCTATCTATCCAATTATTCATCCATCCATCCGTCCATCCGTCCGTCCGTCCGTCCGTCCGTCCATCCAGCCAGCCAGCCGCCGATGAATTCATCGATCCATTTATCCAGCCATCCATCCACACAAATATCCAATTGTCTATCAGTCCACGTCTTTATCTATCTACCTATCCATCCATTCCATTCATCCATCCATCCATCCATTCATCCATCCATCTGTCCGTCCGTCCATTCACCCATCCATTCATCCGTCCAGCCATCCAGTCAACCAAATATCCAATTGTCTATCAGTCCATGCCGTTCTTAATTCCTTATTCATCAAAAGCAATGGCTAATCTGTTCTCCACCTATACTAAATAGTGCACCATTGCTATTTTAGACCAATACCAAGTAGCTAGTTGTCTAGCTTAGGCTAAAAAATATAAACGTGGACTAAAAATTATTCATATAACTATTTGAAAACTTTTGAGGAAGAAGGAAGAATGTATTAAAGAAAAATTACTCCAGATGCTGTTTAGTTGAAGAAAGTTTTAATGATAATATTTGCAACCAATGAATTTTAAAAAGATGTTTCTGGCACGTCTCTCTCTCTCTACCTGGGTGCCAGCAATACGTTGCGCATCTATGCGTCTTAGCGTGGGACCCCGCAGTCAACATGCCACATTGCTCGCCTTTCTCAATTGCCAGTGCTAAAACCTAAGATGAGATATTTTAATAGTATGCCCGGGTTCCTTAAAAGCCAGTAAGTAAGTAAGTAAGTAAGTATTTAAATACTGTAGCAATGATCACTTCCTCATAAGACTGTGCATTCAGGACTGCAAGAGTTGGATATAAATATTATAATCTACTTTCCTCCTATTCGATTTAAATAATATCAAATTTAAATATAATATTGTGTAAATTATATTTTTATTAATAATGGAGAAAATATAACAGATAACCCTACAGTATTAAATAATTAATAATGTCATCATGTAGGTAGATATGTATTTTAGTTAAATGTCTGAAATCTCCAGGGGAGAACATCCTGGAATTCAGGGTGGATATTCCCCTCCGGGCCACAATTGCTTCTTATTTTTTATTGGGTTATTTTACGACGCTGTATCAACATCTAGATTATTTAGCGTCATTGCCGGTGAAATGAGTCCGGGGTCCAGCACAGAAAGTTACCCAGCATTTGCTCGTATTGGGTTGAGGGAAACCCCGGAAAAAACCTCAACCAGGTAACTTGCCACCTGGTTTCGCGGTGCTTCTTATCATTAGTTCATTGCTTATTACGAAATCTTGTTAATATAACAGTTCTAAAGAAATTTGCAGAAGCGACTACATAAACATGTCACAACACTTTATGAACTGAATTCAGTATGGAACAGTAATGGTCAGAGAAAAATTCACCTTGTCCCGCTTAGAGGGATCGAGAGATATATGTGATAATTTCAAGTGAAATAATGGTTTTATAACATAACTTTTTACATAACTTGATGTAAAACCTCTCCGAGTTTCGCAGAATAGTCAATGCAACTCGATGTATGCGCTTCGAGTTACCCTGCAGACATCTAAACGGTACTCAACCTCCTGCCAAGTGTTTTGTAGCATTTGTGGAGTGACTAGCGCAGCTGCATTTGTAATGCGTTGCCTCAGTTCTTCCAAAGAGTCAACTCAACCACGTTGGTACACAACACCCTTCAAAAAGCCCCAAAAAAGTCAAAGGAGGTCAGGTCGGGTGACCTAAATAGCCACTTAGCTAGGCAAGGGGAACTCATTTTCCGATCAACCTATCGGGAAAGTTTGCATCCAAGAAGTCATGCACTCTGTCATAGCAATAGGTGGAAAAACCAATTCTGGGCGGGAGTTGGTTAACAACAACAGTTCTGCAACATGTCCAGACCCATATTCCCTGTGACTGTCGTCTCGATGGAGAAGAATGGTCCAATGACGAAATGTTCTACTCGTCTACTGAATGGTGTCAGGCTTGTTTCCGCGTTAAACATTGGTGCGCATGCGCATGAACGTGTAGCTGTTTTTAAACCATTGTTGTATAAGTTGCTGCATTTTCTCAGATGTAAATCACAACGATATCTTAATCTGATTTTAAATGATGAACATTTATTTCTCCATCTCTCTAAGCGGGACACGGTGTATTCTGATATTCCTTTCCCAATAAGACGACTGTGTCTTACTGTTATCACATGCCCTTCCTGGGAAAATATCTCTCGCACACAAAACCGAGTTTGAATTACACAGAAACGGTAACTTGATATAGGGGAGAGTTGGGTACTATCGCACATCGGGTAATATCGGACAGTGCGTTTCTTTCATCTACCAACAGATGGTTGTACCTGAATGACATGGTTACGTTTCTGTGATGTCGCATACAGAAACGTAACCATGTCATTCAGGTACTACCATCTGTTGGTAGATGAAAGAAACGCACTGTCCGATATTACCCGATGTCCGATACTACCCAACTCTCCCCTAAATTTTGCTATGTAAAAATTAAAATATTTGTACCCAAATTCTAAATGACATGTAAATAATAAATTTACTCAGAAATAACTCAAAACTGTGTAATAATAACACTCTCAATATCTAAACACAAAACGCTACTAACTGAAGCATCGACATTTCTACCATTAAGCGAGCTGTCTGAAATCTCCTACTCAAAAAAGGACGTTATAACGCCATCTACTAATAAATGAACTGAAGCATTTCGAAAATGAACTAGTTACCTTAGCCCTACATAGCCTACTAATGTTACACCACTCTTTATCTGTAATAGAAGTATAAAAATTGCTTAGAGGCTTAACGAAAAATACGAATGGATAAAGACGTGAAGAATACTACTAAATCGAAATAAATCACCAGCCGTGATATTCACCAAAAGAAGAATAAAAGTTCCAAATCCTCTGTCTTTAGGACATTTTCCTCATGCTCCAATAGTAAAATATCTAGGATTGTATGGAGTGAGCACTATGGAATGCAAACAAGACGATCATTGTTATTGGAAAGAAAATAAAGAAGGTAAACGTGCGAACTCCAAATTAGTCAGTAGATCTTGTGGACAGCTTCAAATACTTGGGGTCTACTATAATCAGTAATATGAGTTGCTGCCGGAAAGTCAAAAGGTGGATAGAATTGGCAAACGAAGTCTTTCATACAAAAAAGAAGCATCTTGTGCAGATCTCTGGAAAAAGAATTAAGGAAGATACTAGTGAAGTGCTTTGCGTGGAGTGTGGCATTTTATGGAGCAGAAACATGGACATTATGACGAAGTGGAGAGAAGCGACTAGAAGCACTTTAAATATGGATATGGAGAAGAATGTAGTGTGTGAAATGAAGAAAAACAGAATAAGAAATGAAACTGTGTTGGAAACACTGGGTGAAGAAACAATGATGCTGAAACTGATCAGAAAGAGGAAAGGAAATTGGTTGGGTCACTGGCTGAGAAGAAACTATCTACTTAAGGATTCACTGGAAGGAATGGTGAACGGGAGAAGAGTTCGGAGCAGAAGAAGATATCAGATGATAGAGAACATTAAGCTGTACGGATCGTATACGGAGACTAAGAGAAAGGCGGAAAATAGGAAAGATTGGGGAATGCTGGGTTTGCAATGTAAGACCTGACCATGGACAGAAAACTATGAATGAATAATACTGCCAACGTCTTCGATAGTATCCATTATCTTAGTTGCTTTCAATTACTCCTATGATCCTTTCACGTCGTGGGTTTACAAGGAAAAGGTATTAAGTCCAAAAAGTTAGTATTGAGATAAACCAACTTGAAAGTTTGAGTGTTTATGAGAAATCTGGTTTCACATTTAAACTCATTTACTCCTTGTTGTTAAATAATACATGTGTTAGGCTATATATTAGCATATTTTGCAGATTGAATTATAGTTTTAACACAGTTAGGGCTGAATTGAATGAAACTGTATATTCACAGATTTTTAACTTCATGATATAAAGAGTGTGTTAAATGATCGATCTTTTTTAGAGGCTAAATCACAAGTTTCCTAAGAGTCATCTTTAGAATCATCACTTATCATTTTCACTGTCATCCACAGCAGGTATTGGAACCTTGTCAACTGCAGTGTCACATGTTGGCAGAGTGTTGTACCAGCCAAGTATCCACAAATGATACTTGCTCGACAGACTTTTAGAAGATTATTCTTCTTTGCTGAGCTTATTGGAACGAATAAGAGTAGGCTATTCTACTAGCGGTTGTTCTGGACAAACAAATGGTCGTGTCTCTTCACGAATTTTGATTGCTCTATATTCATCATAATAGCCACACTTATATTGCAGAACCTAAGATGTTTCTTTCGTGTAATTGAAAGTCTTTACTTTGAGCCAATTAACAACATCACCATTCTCATCTTTGGATATCTTTTTCACCAACATTGTTGCCACCTGCTGTAGGTTGAAGTATTTCTTTCAGAGAGAAGATTCAGAGTTTACGAATAATTTTTTTTTTCTGAAAACACTGTGTATCAGAAGCAAGGCAATTCTGACTGCTTCAAACACAAAGGAGGAGGAATCGTAAAAACAGTGTCCCTCGTAAAGATTCTTATCTTTTCTCCATCTACTTCCACTTTTTTGAGTTGGTTCCCAGGTGCCGCACATTTTTCATTGTCTTCTGAATACTCAGAGTTAGGATAGTAATGAGAATCTAAATCTGCAAAATCACTTCCGAAACATTATGAATTTTCTCCAACATATCTCATTCACTTTTGACTGACGAGGTTCCTGCTGGTAAATGATCATTTTATTTATTGCATCCTGAATAATGTATTTTGTTATAATAAATTAAATCATCATGTTTATTCTAGATGTTATATATTATTTAATTTATTTCGCGAATCTGCAGTTCCACTCATTTAAGACGAGTAATTCTATACTTTTGGTTACACTCTTTTCACAATTCTATTGACAGATCATATCGAATTTAATTTACTAATCAAACATTTTTAATAAGAAATGGAATGCCCACAGTAAAAGCTTTAATATTCACTACCTTGTTGTCATTAGGTGGTCTACGTTTAGAATTTATTGTCTTGGTATTGTTTTTAATGTTATAATATGTTATTTAAATAATTTTAATAATGAAATTACTGGATCCCAAACAAGATTAAAAAATGATTAGGTACAGCATAAAAATAGTAATTTCACACCTCAGAACATTAAATAATTACGGTATTTATTTTTTGGGGTATCGTGTATATTTTGAGAAGAGTCACTTACTAGCAATCACATCAGCATTTTTCTGCAAAGCTAGCTGCAATAATTTCCTTCCTCTTGTCATATAATTGTTCATGTTTATGAGGAAAACATATACAATTAATGTTAATCACTAGCATAGATCACTGCATACCCGACAGGTTATGAGCTAAAATCATTCTGCCTGTACAGATACTCTGAAAGTGATATTGAGGTGTACAGGCAAAAGTGCACTTAATACTCTTTTCCCGTCAACATTTTGTTTGAAATAGACTTAATGATTTGTGAAGGTTTTACTAAGGAACTATAACAGTTAAGACTTAATTCGTTTTCCCAGTAGACAAATCGCAATTTGTTGTACTTATTACCATTAATAACTCATTTTTCGCACTTTTGGACTTAATACCTTTTCCTCGTAAGGCCACGATGTAATATCCCACTGAACAAAAGTAAACCTACATTAAGCTTATAGCAGATATGTCCTTACCTACACTTCCCGTGATTGGACAGTGAACACATGTTGAAGTTATTCAATTTAATAAACATCAGATCATGCAAAGTAGAGCTCTAAATCTGATATGCTGGAATAATTCAAATGCATGAAGATTTAAAAGTTATAATGTTAAAAGAAATCACCAATAAATATTTAAGCAAAAACTATTATCAATCGTCCTCTAACATTTAAATAAATTTATTGCTCAATCAGGAGTTTACTATGTTCAACCAACTCTATTTCACAGCACTGCGATTCACATCCTACTGCAGAAATAATGTATAAAGTTTCCTGAACTTATTGTTACTATTAGGCCTAAATTTGCAGTGTATAGACTCAGAATACTTACTTACTTACAAATGGCTTTTAAGGAACCCGAAGGTTCATTGCCGCCCTCACATAAGCCCGCCAGCGGTCCCTATCCTGTGCAAGATTAATCCGGTCTCTATCATCACTTCCTCTTTTAGGGCTTGATTCCACAGTACCACGATTATTCGGGTAGAAAGGAATATATTTAGGATCTCGTTATAAATCTCCCAGACCTTTTAATATTATATAAGTAAATTAATACACTTATGTGTATCTTTTGAGTAATGGTTTTAAGCAAAAGGATGTAAGGGGGAATATTATTAGCAACATACCCAAGGAACAAAATAAAATCGCTGCTTAATGCTTAAAGAGTGTAATGAGAAAACATTTCGCCTTTAAGACGGCCACCCGCCTGTCTCAGGAGTAAAAAGCTGATCTCCCGATCCGTGTCTACGCTCAGGTGTAGGTTCGACTCGCACTTTGGCTGGTTATCAGTTCTCTTCACTCTGTAAGGCAAGTGTCAGGCAATCCATTGTGAATCCTCGATCTCCTCTTGAAAAAAATACCATCTAATTATTACCAATTACACCGACGACGCAACATAATTTGGTAGTTGATCCAGCATCGTTAAATAGCCTATTA
Organism: Periplaneta americana; assembly: GCF_040183065.1. Taxonomy (NCBI): domain Eukaryota; kingdom Metazoa; phylum Arthropoda; class Insecta; order Blattodea; family Blattidae; genus Periplaneta; species Periplaneta americana. The sequence goes on from NC_091117.1 coordinate 95,300,471, forward strand.
CAAAAGCCTTCGAAACCGATCTTTAAACGTGGAGCGGTTTTGTGCGTATCAGACGAGAAAAATTCTAACAAACATTGCAGAATTGCCCCTTATAGGGATTGCATAGATACCGCCCGCAATGCATTTGTTAGTGGAAGAATTTTATTTGTTCATTCATGGTTTCTGCTGCAACACTGGTCGAATAGAATGCGCAACGTATGATACATTTATGTTATCCATCCTCATTTGTTGTAATATTTCAAGAAGTTTTATGTAGCACAGCATTTTCTGAAACTATAGTATGTATAAGTTATATCAAATGGAAAGAGTAATCTATATTATACTTATTATGTTAGCGGATCCATCATAATTCGTTTTTATATTTAAGTGATTATGTGCATCACAGCATTTCCTGAAGGAAACCACCCAACCGCCCGAAATTTTGTCTATTTATACAGAGTGTAAACGATATAAACTGTCAAAAATTCTGTTGCTATAGTGTCAATAATTCTGTTGCTATAGTGTCAATAAATGAAGAAATAAGTGAAATAATGTTTATTTGTAACTGTCAAGATGTTCCTAGAAAGAAATGTAATTTGTGAGTCTAACTCTTTCAAAGAAGAGAATAGACACATATACTTTACCCGATACGTACGCTGAAGCAGTCGTTTGTTAGTCTGTTGTCTATTGGTATGTGTTGGGAGCAAGGTCATTGGCAATGGCATTCACGTTCAGTCGAAATATAAACAAATATTAAACTACTATCAATCTTAAAAACATTAATTTTATAAATTAAAAATATAATTATAAGAAATAATTAAATTTCACTGGACATTTTGTTCAGTAAACCGATATGTATCGTCTATATAATTTTGGCAGTTTACATAGTTTACACTGTGTATAGCCAATTCCAACAATAACGAAGACGTAATGTATTAATTATCTATTAATAAATCAGTACTTATTTTGATGCTTCTTTATTTCGGTGATTTATATCTTTATACAATGGGATCCGTGGTGAAAACAGTTGCTGTAGATCTCCGATATCGGTATGAGATGGACTCGGAAAAGATTCACTTGAAACGTTTTTAACGTGTAAAATACCTACATACATACACGCATGCACACATACATACATACATACATACATACATACATACATACATACATACATACATACATACATACATACATACATAGTGTTCTACCCAAGGGCAGATCTTTCACTGCAAACCCAGCATTCTTCAGCTTTACTATTTTCTTCCTTCCTCTTAGTCTCCGTATATGACCCATAACGTGTAAAAGCTTAACAAAAAATAAAATTTAGTTTTAATTTAATAAAAACATTTATTCTTACATAAATGGGGTGATTAATACATGCAGAGAGTAAATATATAGAAATAATTAGGGGACAGTCGGATAGCATCGGACATCGGGTAGTATCGGACAGTGCGTTTCTTTCATCTACCACCATATGGTAGCACCTGAATGACATGGTTACGTTTCTCTATGCGACATCACAGAAACGTAACCATGTCAATCAGGTACTATCATCGTGTGGTAGATGAAAGAAACTCACTGTCCGATATTACCCGATGTCCGATACTACCCGACTCTCCCCTAATTTAACATAGTGTAACTCTAAAGTACTTTACTGTGGTATTAATTTCCAAATGAATCCAGTTCTCTGCATTGACATATTATTATTCACTGGTCTAGTGGTCAGAGCTTCTGGCTACAGTTCCTGAGGTCTCGGATTTGAATCCTGGTTAGACCACAGGAATTTTTCCTTAAAGGTAATTATTCCTGTGGTCTGGAAATTAGGTTAAGTTTAGATTTAAGAACTCTCCTGGCGCCACATAATCGTGATAATTGGGGTAATGTAACTCCGCCTTCCAAGTGCCTCAACCTCAGAACTGGGTTACGCCTAAAGCACAGCCAGGAGAATAGACCAGAAATGTCGAAAGTCAACCTGGTGGCATTGGAGAAAAAACATATTCATTCATTCATTCATTCATTCATTCATAGTATTCTGTCCAAGGACAGGTCTTTCATTGCAAACCCAGCATTCTCCAGTTTTTCCTATTTTTTGTCATTCATTACGATTTCAAACAACTATTTGGAGTCGTATTGATGTGTGAATTGTTTCGACTATCAATTGCATTACTGTCTCGAGACTAGACATCATGGAATGACGAAGCGATTATGAAGTAGTTAACGAGAAAGCTCCACCTTGTTAAATTTAACAGCGGGAAGTATGAAGACAGAAATGAAAAGAAATAACAAACTTTTACTTCCAATCCCAAACATTCTTACAATCCCAACGATGCTCACAATAACAATCACAAGAACATAAATGTTTCACACAATTACAAGGATTCGAGAATCCGCTGTCACTTTTTTTTTGGGAGAGGGGGCAATGTCACATACGCCACCTTTCATAAACATGTATTGTACACCCCTGTTCTGTTTCTTGCTAATTTGAGCGGACATTTTCATGCTGTTTTGATGTTGATCCGGGTTATGACTTAACTACGTGCTTAACTCGGCGAGATATTCCACATTTAATTACTCATTCAGAATTCTCTCGTATTTTTTTATTCGTCTCTTTCTCTGTTCCGCGAGGCTTCTGCTTCGCGAGATTGTTCTATTTGTGATTGTGCCAGGAGCTGTAACGTTGCGTAGTGATGAAGGAACTACACACAGAAAAATTTCAAGTGATAAAAATCTTGTCATAAGTGTTTATCTTCAAGTTCGTATGTGTAATTCGTCAGAAAAGTGTCATTCCGAGCTCTCTTTAACTTCGTCAGTGTTCTGTTATTTAATAACATAAAGTGTGTGTAGTAATGTTTAGTGAATATATATTGGCTACGTGTGTTTAACACGAAAAATTATCGTTATTCTTAACTAAAGCGAAGGTTTCTTGTAGAATTACCTGATTAGAAGAGTGAAAGATAGAATTTTACAGTGACGTCACCAAAATGACGGACACTGATGCGCGTGATATTAAATATGGTCACGAATATCACAGACTGCGGAGTTTAACGGGCGCTTACGAAGTCCGGCAACATTCTGTGAGTAAAGTGCTGAAAATTAAGGGTTTATATTTTAATATAAACGTAGTTTTCACTTATTCACATCGGTCATAACAGTTTTCTGAATAAAAGGATAGATTTTGGTCTCTGACTGATTCTGCAAGATTTGTGGTGGAGAAAGCGGTTGCGGGCAGATTTTCGCATAGAATTGTGAGTCTTAATGTGATCTTTGTTTACTGCTCCACTATTATACTAGGCTGTATCAGTGATGTCAAAGCAAGCGCATTTTTCTGACCTTGACGTCGTGCGCGGGCAGCAAGCGCTAAGTATGGAAAGAGGAAGGGTTGTGTATATGAATAAGCAACCTGTTGAATTAAGAAAACAGTGGTGTACAAACTTCAAACGGAACGTGAAATTTTATGTCGTTATTTTTATATGGCTTCTTTCTGTTTAATATTATCTATATTGTCTGTAAAACAAAAGTACTAACACTGATTTCTTAATATTGCACTTGTGTTTTAAATCTTAATGACATAATAGAGAGTTAAGAAGGAATATTCACTTAAATTCCATAGTAGTATAATATTATACTGTATTAAGTGGATGAAACACATCATTCGTGAAGAAAGTGATTTTCCAAAGAAAGAGATTGAGTATGACATGATAAGTTGGAATTTATATTTATGGTATCTTTAGCCTTACAAAAGTAATCAATAAACTAATCAAAACAATATTACAGTACAAAGCAAAGTTACCTAGGTACTGTGTCTGTTTTAAATGTAACTAATATTACATAACAAAACTCTTATCGCATTATGCTTTTAAGGTGATATTTGTGAGCAACTTCCTATCATCAGAATATTAAATTATTTTCTCGAAATCTGCTGAAGCTATAGAGCTGACATTTTTACAACACATGGGCACGTATCTTTTGCTTATGATGTAACAGTAGTTGCTTTGTTAATTCATTTCCTTATAAACAATTTCCATGCGAATATTTTCAAAATTTTCAATACACTATCTTCAGTAATACGTATATACGGTATATTAGATTTACGAAAACATTCTGTAAGGCTACTAAATAAATAGGCCTATACCTGTAAATTTCACTTTTCTATACGAAAAGTTGAGAAAATATTTCTTTTGAATAAAAAAATCAAACTTGTGAAAAATGAGCATTAAAATTAAAACTTACATTCTTATAATACACTTATACTTCTCAGGCAAATCTAAAAATTAACATGGATACATTTTAATAAGTTCTCTTCCCTTTATCTATTGAATCAGTGCTAGCCATCCCTGAATATAGCTCGATCAAGCGGCATATATCACCTCTTTCGTCTGTCTCTTTCCTTTCCGCTGTAAAGCGCTCAGGCTCTCCTGGGCTCTAAAGCGCGCGCTTGCTCCTGTGGGCATCAATTGACATACCTGTACTATATTACCATCTCACTTTCTCAATTATGGATGGGACGTTAAAGAAAGCACCAAGTTTCATTAAATCGAATGGTATTATATTACAGAAAAAAGTTTATTAATGTAAGTTGCTTTATCCACTTTCATTATGTAATGTGGACTTTACCTAACTAATAAAGACATTCATTACGCAACTAGTTAGGTAATGAAACTTCTATTATACAGCTAATTAGGTAATGATACTGCTGTTACCTAACTGGTTGCGTAATGTGAATCATACAATAAATTAAGTTTTATTTATTATAAACATTAGCAACAATATTGGGCCACCGGCGTGGCTCAGTCGGTTAAGGCGCTTGCCTGCCGTTCTGAAGTTGCGTTCGGGCGCGGGTTCGATCCCCGCTTGGGCTGATTACCTGGTTGGGTTTTTTCCGAAGTTTTTCCCAACCGCAAGGTGAATGCCAGGTAATCTATGGCGAATCCTCGGCCTCATCTCGCCAAATACAATCTCGCTAACACCAATCTCATCGACGCTAAATAACCTAGTAGTTGATACAGCGTCGTTTAACAACCAACTAAAAAAAGACAACAATATGTTCACAATTTGTTATATTAATTGCTGCAGTTGACGATGCTATCGTATCTTCCACGGGATTTCGATGGTACTAAACATTCAATTGCAGAATTTGCAGTATTTTCAGTATCTGAATCCTTGTTTGAACTTATTTTAATATTGTTTGTTTATTTCTCCTTGTTATAAACAAAAATCTATCGTGTTCAAAACTAATAAAAGAAACAAATGAATCGCGTCTCGCAGTAAGAAGCTAATAATAATAATAATAATAATAATAATAATAATAATAATAATAATAATAATAATAATAATAATAATAATAATAATACAATCGCCTCTCCACAAAAGATATGTTCAAAACTAATATAAGTAATATAATTACTTTTATTTAAAAAATTTTTTGTCGAAGTGGATAAAACATTGTATGATATAGACTAGTTACCGTAACTTCATATTACAATACTCGACTGGTTATCAAACTAGTATTGTAATATGAAACGTTGCGATACTTTTATCGTAAATAAATAGGCTATTGCTTATTTCCATCTTGCTCGTTGCTAGGTAATAAAGTAGTGTAACAGAAGAGCTTCCTTAATAGGGTGACCAGACTAGAGACCTGCAAAACTGCGCACACAACCGGTTTAGATTCGTCCGGTAGGGAGCTCAACCGGCTACGATGAACATCGGGCCGAATAACTCGGTTGTCGAGCGATTACTCCTGATGTATTGCAGAGTAGACAGAACATCAGGCGCATTTACATGAAAATAACGTTTTTCGAGTACACAACCGGAGTCTTATTGAAAAAAAAATGTGTTTGCAAGTATTCTTACAGTTCATTCAACACTATAACACATACATTTTCTTTATTATTCTGAACTTACAGTAACTTTATAAGTATCGTTTATATTTTAAACTTTTAGAGTTTTATTAATGAAAGTTGCTTATAGATATGTTAAACAATGTTATAGTTTTTCACAGAACAAGACGTGCACAAGTCATGTATATTTTTTTTACCAATAAACACTATATAGCTGGCGTTTTTCCATACCAGTGTTAAACACTATACGTCATAACTTCATAATTTGATTAAGTCGTAACTCTTTCTCGTCACATATTGACTGAATCTTGTTCGATTTGTATAACCCAAAGATCGATATTACATAAGTTAGTGTAAGATCGCGAATTATTTAGAACACAAATCTCACACAGAAAGAAATGGTAAGGAGGAAGAAAATACGATCTCCAAATAACACCAGGTACATTTCATCATACAATAACTTTTTAACATTTTCTTAGTAGGCTATACAAACAGTAATAATATTGAAGGATATTTATTTTGTTTAATTACAAAAATATGTTTGCTTCAAATAGAAATACAAATAATTTGGCACTTTAATACATTTATTTTTGTATTTCGAACTTGCAGTAATTTGACTAGTAACAAATAAATGAACAATGGACATAGTGACATCGAAGGAAATAGACGTAATGTATAATGTGAAATATCATAATGTAAACATATTCAAAAATATAATTACAATTCATTATAAAACAAAATAGGAAATAAGTACATAAGTCCATTATGACGTTTGTACTTTAAACTAAAAAAAATGTATAGGCCTACCTCTAAAACAATAGTTGCATGCTTTTTAATTATTCTAATCTGTTGCAATATTATTTATTAAGAAATCAATTTAAAAAGATAAACAGTAATGTTATTTTCAACAATACGATTACTTTGGCTCCCAATGGTTGTTGTTCTGTACAAAATAAGTATAATTTACACATTTCTAAACTACGAATAACAAAAGAATAGCAAGGTTTAAAAACAAATCATTCTGTATAGAAAAGATCTACTTCAGAGAAAACAAGTGTCATTCAAAGAACTATTTTATTACACACGTGCTAATATCAACTATTTGATATTCACAATTATTATTAGGGCCTATTATCATAGACTACATGATCAGAGTTGACTTCTTGTGTTTATGTATTAATACACCTGTTTTACTAGTCTAAAGTTACGCTCGGTTGAAACACTTATTCATGGAATGGCCAATATTCGTTTCACAGGTGTTGCTAGAGAGGCTAGAGTTGTTTGGTGATCTTTCCATCAATTTAATATGTAGAAAATGAAATGAGCATAATGTACTGTATAATGTGAGATATAATAAGTAAATAAATCCAAAATAGAATTACAATTAATCACAAAACATAAAATTAAATAATTATTAACTCTAAATGCATTTCTCCAAAACAGTAGCTATTCATATACAGGGTAGAATTGAAATAACCCTGCAGATTGTACGGGGCGATAAGGTTCACTTAAATGAATGGAAAACCTATATTACGTTTAATTCTCTAGTCATAGTAAACATACTAAAAGCATTTGTTGTAGTAGGTTTCAGAAGATATAAAGTTATTTTTGTTTTAGCTTTACTATTGATCGAGTTTATTGTTTTTTAAGTGTGTCATGAATGTAATGTTATAATTCAGTTTTCTACTGTCAGCAAAAATTACAACCTTGGTAATTTGTGGATACCGAAAGTTTTTTTTCTGAAATTTACGCTTTACAACGTCTATAGTTTCACGCTGCATGCTGTTTGTTCCTCTTGATGATCCGCAGCTATAATATCTGGACGGTTCACTGTGATCTTCATTTCATACGTCAGAGCCGTCCACCCACAGAGAGATCGAATCAACTCGAATACACGTTAAACCGAATACTCAGGCAGTACGCAAGCAGATGTACTTCGCATACTGCCTATAAAGCCAGGCGTTCAGTAGCGCTATGCAAGTTGGTTCGGCTTTCAACCGGTTTTGCAGGACTCTAGACCAGACGTCCTCTTTTGCCCGGACATGTCCTTTTTAGGCCTTCGTCCGGGATCCGGGCGGATTTATAAAAAATCAAGAAATGTCCTTCTTTTCGTAACTTGTATACGTATGCCTGATATTTTGAAATTATCTGATTTAAAGCTTTTTTTCAACTAATTTGCCTATAGGCAGCAGCAGCATCGACGGAATATACTCTTTGCCAACTATCATAACTCTATCATAATTATTTTGTAATGCAATAGATATTAATAGGCCTAAGCCTAAATCTAAGTAGATATTTTCTGTTATCTTTCTTCGAATAATGTCCTTTTTGTAGTTTTGTGTTCTCCTTTTTATCGATTCACATCTGGTCACCATATTCCTTAACTGATAGGGCCGTATTCATAGACATTCTGAGCGCGGGCTTTCGGTGGACGATCAGCGAAATAACGTTTTTCGTATTCATAAACCAATGTTAGCGATATGATATTATATGAATCCTGTTTAGCACGCTCGTAGCGCGGTAGCGAAATGTCTATGAATAGCACCCTTAATGACTAAACTGACTCGTACTTAATCAGTTTTAATAGAAATAGTGAACTTTATGAAGTTAAAATTCAAAAGATTATACACAACGGACAAGACTAGTGTGGATTTTTTTTATTTTAATTTAGTTGGTTATTCAACAACGCTGTATCAACTACTAGGTTATTTAGCGTCGATAAGATTGGTGATAGTGAGATGATATTTGGCGAGATGAGGCCATAGATTACCTTGCATTCACATTACGGTTGGGGAAAACCTCGGAAAAACCCAACCGGGTAATCAGCCCAAGCGGGGATCGAACCCGCACCCGAACGCAACTTCAGGCCGGCAGGCAAGCGCCTCAACCGACTGTGCCACGCGAAGCCTGTCCAACGAAGGAGTAAAGTGCTGTAAACACATGCACGTGTTTGGAGATCTCTGAGTAATTGGCATGGCAGTGACTTTTTTGCTTGTTGCCATGTGAACAGATCTATTTACAGTATATTGGTGTTCCATGGTTTATATCACTTATTCTATTATGGTTTTCAGTTCCATCTCTGGTATGAATATATGTTTATTGTCAATGGTAAATTCTGTGTTCTGTTATGTGGAAGGCCGGAGTCATGCCCAACCATTGTCTACTAAATATTCAAAGTATTCAAGGTCGGCATAGTCACCCAAAAGAGAACTATTGTCAGCGCATTTCGAATTGATGGATCAAGGTCAAGCAATGGACTGCATTTTCCATGTGTGCTTATCCCAATCCTGGACCATTCTCCTCAACTAAAGTCAGCTGGGACAGCCGAAATTACCAGTTCTTCAGTTCACATTTTTCAGTTCAGTGACTCCTGCGTGGTTTGTATGTTTTCTTGATCCGCCAGTTCGAAATGCGCTGAGTAAGTGTTTTGGGTAACAGTCGCTAGAGTACTCTCTTTGGTCTGTTGCGCTATTGTTGTCCCTCTATTCATTTAAATATTAAGTTTCTTATAGCGTATAGAAATAAATTATGTCTTCGAACATCAATGACACACTGCACTTTGCTTTGGCATTTCCTGTGTAATTGTCCCGCGCCGAGGCGTCGTGGTTAAGGCATCCTGCCTGGGACTCGCGTTACGGAATGCGCACTGGTTCGTGTCCTCGTGGGGGGAAGAAATGTTGCCATGAAATTTCGGGCAGTATATGGGACCAGTGACTACCCAGCATCATAATGCACTTGGGGAGCTACGATAGGTAGCGAAATCCGGTGACGTAAACCAGCTACAACGGCGGGGGGCTCATCGTGCTAACCACACGATACCTCTATTCTGGTTGGACGATCGTCCACCTCTGCTTTGGCATGTGGCCGTGAGGCCAGCAGCCGGCTGGTCGGTCTTGGCCCCTCGTGGGCTGTAGCGCCACGGATTGTTATAATTTCCGGTGTAATTATTGCATATGGATCGTCTATACAGGGTGATTCACGACGAAAGGTCAAAAGTTTAGGATACGATATCTTAGGCCATTTTGAGTGGAAAAGTTCACATCAACATAGGTCCGTTTTCGAAGGATGGCGGAGCTAGATGCATTTTTTTGGTAAAACGTCTCGCCCCAATGTGAATCAGACGTTGCCATATGCTGCTGACGTGAGACGAGGCGTGAGACAAGGTCAAGGTCGCAATGAATGACGTAACATTGGAATCTGCATTGTGAACGATGTAGATAAGAGGAAGAAACCGGGTGGTGGGGCATTACAATGTCCAATCTCCTGCCCTTGTCTGATGTAATGACACAGAACCCGCAGATAACACAAATAGCCTACACTATCATCAATTCACAGCAGTCCAGTCAGCTACCTACAGTACAATAGTTATACAGGTACAGTTATCGGAAGTGTTAAGTTGTGTTTTTCAAGATGTCTTATAAATTTTCGACTACAGAATACGCCGATATTGTGTATGTTTATGGTTTGTGCGATGAAAGTTCCTTGCGTGCCGTCGCTGAATATGAACGACGCTTTCCGAACAGAAGGGTACCATATCGAAGAGTACTTTCTGTCTATGGGGTTGGATGAAATACTTGGTACAGCAAAGGAAGGGGGAACTAATCGACCGTATTTTGGATGCGGGATAAAGAACAGTTACGTGCAACTCTCCCGAGCGATGAGCGCGATTCACGCCCGAGCGCAACAGTGCATTGAAGCAGAAGGAGGTACCTTTGAAAATGTGCGAAGACATCGACCCCGACGTCTAGAATATTAGGTATGTATGCATACATGAATATAAACTTTAAATTTGTCCGTTATCTGTCTCTAAATGCGAGTTAGTGCAATGGAATCTTAGACGTTTTTGTGAAATCAACTAGCCATATCTCCGTAACCGTTTCAAAACTGACCTATTTTCATATGAACTTTTTGACTCAGAATGACTTCAGAATTCACATCGTATAGGAAGAAGAAAGTAAATGTTAGAAATTCAATTTAATATACATTTATTTTTTCTTTCTTTCTTTCTTTCATTTTTTCTTTCTTTCTTTCTTTCATTTTTTCTTTCTTTCCTTCTTTCTTTTTTCCTTCATTCTTTTATCTCTCTCTTTTCCTATTCCTTTCTTTCTTTCTTTTTTTCTTTCAGCTTTCTTAATTTCTTCCTTTTCTTCTCATTGTCTATCGTGTGTTTTTCTTCCTTTTTCAATTTTTTCGTTCTCTTACTATTTTTCTTTCCTTGTCACTTTCTTTCTTTCTCGCATTCTTTTTGCCTTTCTACCTTCTTTTATTTCTTTATTTCTTTCCAATTTTCTTTACTTTTTTATAATACTTTTCCTGTATTTCTCTTTCTTTCTTTTTTTCTTTCTTTTTTTTCTTTCTTTCTGTCTGTCCATCTTGAATAATTATTGCTTCACAGGGAGCTTCTACCTGAAAGCCAGATTTGCATATCTTTCTGTCTCTTTATCTTTCTTTCCTACTTACTCTTTTTTCTTTCTTTCCCTTTTTCTTTCTTTCTTACTTTCTTTCTCTATTTATTTTTCTCTTTATTTCTTTCGTCCTCTCTGTCTTTCCTTCTGACTTTCTTTCTTAATTAATTTATTTCTCCTTTTATTTATTTTTTTCTGTCCTTTTTTCTCTTCTTTTCTTTCTTTTTTCCATTTAGTTACTTCTTTCTTTCACTCTTCCTTTATCTTTATTTCTCTCTTTCTTTCACCTCTTTTTCTCTTTCCTTCCCCTTTACTGTCCCTCTTTCTCTCTTTCTTTCATTCTTTCTATGTTTCTTTCTTTATTTCCTTTCTTTATGTGCTTATATGCAATATACTAGTTAATTTTTAATTGTCCGTGGCTCAAAAACAGTTCTTTACGTGCACTCTTAATAGTACTTTCCGTTTTAATGCATTCTATAGGGTGTAACGAAAATAGTGGGCGAAATTTCAGGTAGGATTCCTTCTATGGATAGGAGAAAAAATGGTTATATCTAGGGACCGCATTCTATCCCAGGGCGCACGAAGATAACGTTAGTTGTTCATAGACTATATTGGCGCGTGATACAGGTATTATCAGAACACTTGCATCCTGTTTGTACTGTAATTGACGTTCTATTCATGATTCAAAACTAGACCTCGAAGACTATTGAAAATGCATTCTAGTGATAAATATTAATGCTACGATGACCTTTCCTACAGTTTAAATTATTTGTTCGTTTATTTATTTCATTTATTTTTATTCGTACTGGCAGAGTTAAGGCCATAAGGCCTTCTCTTCCACCCAGTCAGTATAAAAATACATAGCAAATATAAATGACATCAATGGGGGAAAACAATGGAATAATAATAATAATGATAATAATAATAATAATAATAATAATAATAATAATAATAATAATGCGCAAAATTTTGATGTGTTTAGTTACATGCAATTCTAAGAGTTCAACAATTATAATTTAATGTTGACTAATACATTTTGGATCGAAGGAATGATTAACGTAATGAAGGAAAATATACGAGTAATATGTATTAAAATATATCCTATTCTACTAAATTAATAGCCATTTCAAGAAAGATCATATTCTAGAGACGAAAAGCAGTCTTCCTGATAATCGGCTTTTGAAAATAGTCTATGTCTGACAGCCCTAACACTATATAGGCTACACTAAACTGCGCTAAATTCACTATTTACACTGCGCTACATTCACAATTTACACTATCACAAAGAATGAAGGCTTACAATGATCAACAATTATTTACACTATTGTACAAAATTTACAAAATAGCTAGGCTATAGTATTATGAAATAAAATACCTTACATTACAATACACAACACTACACATAAGCTTAATAGTGTAAATAATATTTGATCAACGTAGACCTACATCTTCTTCTTCTTTGGTTCTACAGCCGGGTTCCAGCCTTGACCTCCCCAACGATGCTTCTCCATGTCCTTCGATCTAATACCTTTGTTTTCCATCCTCTAACACCTGCTGCTATTACATCCTTCTCCACTTCATCCAGCCATCTTAGCTGAGGTCTCCCTACTTTTCTGGTGCCAAAAGGTAGCCTATAGTGAGAGTCAATTTCTTGCAAGGATCATTTTCATCCTTCCTACAAATATGGCCCAGCCACCTGACTCTCCTAGCTTTAATTTCTCTGCAAACATCTGGTTCTTTAAAAAGTTGGTATAATTCATAGTTATACCTTTTCCTCCAACTGCCCTCATCATTTACTGGTCCGTATATCGTCCTCAGAACCTTTCTCTCAAATATACTCAATCTAAATTGTCGGCACTGCCAAGTGCCCAGGTTTCAAATCCATAAAGAAAGACTGATCTTATTAAAGTTTTATATAATTTGCTCTTAGTGCTGAGGCTGATATCATGTGATCTTAACCAAAGTGCAACAACATCACTATTCAAAATCAATATATTTAATGGAAATCAATGCAAAAATAAAAGTAAATATTCACGAGAATAACCTAAAGAACAAGAATAAATACCAGAATAATATATTCCATGCTGACTATATGAATAAAGATATAAAGTATGAGCAGCACTAAAAAAAGATAAAAGTATTAAAGTATATATATAGTTATGTTTGGAGTCCATAATAGCATCTATTTGCTATGAGGAGTGTATGTTTGATTTCTGCACTCACATTATTATCTTAGGTAACTAGTGAACCTAGGTGCTTAAATTCGATGACTTTTTCAAACTTGTATCCTCCCACTTCAAGATACTCCATTTCTGAGGGATTTATTGATACCTCCATATACTTGGTTTTACTCTCATTTACTTTGAGGCCCATTTTCTGTGCTCCAGCATCTAAGTTGGTGAATACATCTTTGACGGCTCTTTCTGATCTCCCAACAATATCAATATCATCGGCATAAGCCAATATTTGCACCGATTTGTGAAATATTGTACCCCTCCTTTCAATTCCTGAGCTTCGGATAACCTTTTCCAAAGCAATATTGAACAACAGATATGCAAGTCCGTCACCTTGTCTAAGGCCCTTCTGTGTATAGAAAGGTTCTGAAAGTCCTCCCTGTAGTTTAACTCTACATTTAACCCTAGTTAGGGTTGATCTTGTCAGGGCAACAAGCCTCGCAGGAATTCCAAGCTTCTACCGTAGACCTACATTCTTTATTATAATGTAAGTAGTAAAAATAGCGAATTCTAGTGTACAGTCTTAGAAGAACAGGTACTTTACAAGACTCACTCAGAAAGAAAGCAGTGCGCATAATCAGACATACAAAGAAATAAAACTAATTTTATTACCTAAACTAGTCCTTCTCTTGTGAACCAGATCGCTTGTCCTCTGATCATATGTACTGCTTTCGTTCTGGGACTTATAAAGTATTTTTGTGACAAAACTGTTTTCGAAGACTGTACATAGTGTAAATAATTTAGATTGCAAATATTAGTGCAATTCTTAAAGTGGTCCATGTTTTGTTCTACCCCACTTTATGAAACAAGAGTTGCGTGAGCCGTCAATCACGTACTTCGCTTGCTAGATGCACGCGCGTCATCCACTTAAAAAATCCAGTAATACTTAATCTTATAGCCTCGTGGGACAAAGTACGGTCCCTAGTTATATCAACATGGATCCGGAAATGCTTTGTTTCTGAGTAGGGTTTGCAATAAAATTATGATTATAATGCAGTCCACTACGTCTGTCCGCTAGAATTAATGTGATGCATTTTGTTCATATTTACTTAGTTGAACTGTTTTAATTTCT